>NC_046374.1:5749532-5830166 GCF_011125445.2 Fundulus heteroclitus | reverse complement strand
GTGCTACAAACCTGGAAGAGCATCCCAAAGACCGTCCATCTGTTAGTTTGTTTTTGGACCGTTATTAGTTTTGACGGCACAGCACGCTTTCCTCTCGCCCTGGGGCGATAGGGACACCAAATTACCAGGGCCTGCTCTACTCACTACCCTAGAAAACCGGGCGGTTGATATCTCTCAGTTTAAGTAGAAATCCTTTACTGTTCTCTTTCTTGTGGCCTGGTGGGCTCCATGCACCTAAATCCTTGACTAGGGTTGGGATCTTTGGTCAGGGGCTCATCCCCAGAGGGCTGATTTTCACAAATGTCATTCGGGGGTGACAAGTGAGTGATTCTTGAGTTTGGGTTCGCTGGAATCGTTTCGTCTTGGCATGACCGTTGGCAGGAAGGGGTGGAAAAATGGACCAAAAATTAAACTTTGACACCTACTACTCTGAGACTTTTGGTTTAATCTGGCCAATTTTGCTATGCAGCTTCCTTGTGGTAGGTGCTACAAACCTGGAAGAGCCTATCATCTCAAAGACCTTCCCTCTGTTAGTTTTTTTTGGACCGGTTATTAGTTTGACGCACAGCCCGGCTTCTCTCTCTCTCGGCCCTGGGGCAGATAGGACCCCCAATTACCAGTGGCCTGTCTCTACTCACATCCCTAGAAACCGTGCGGTTTGATCTCTAAGTTAAGTAGACTCTTTACTGTGTCCTCTTTGGGCCTGGTGGGGCTCCATGAATCCTAAATCCTTGAGCTAGGGTTGGGATCTTTGGTCAGGCTCATCCCAGACGGTGCCTGATTTTCAGCAAATGTCATTCGGGGGGTGACAGTGAGTGGAATTCGTGAGTTTGGTGGCCGCTGGAGCGTTTCGTCTTGGCATGACAGGGGCAGGAAGGGGTGGAAAAATGACCAAAAATGGAAACTTTGACACCTCAGAACTCGAGACGTTTGGTTTAATCTTGCCCAATTTGCTATGCAGTCTTCCTGTGGTAAGGTGCTACAAACCTGGAAGAGCCTATCTCTCAAAGACCTTCCATCTGTTAGTTTGTTTTTGTGGACCGGTATTTAGGTATGACGGCACAGCACGGCTTTCTCTCGGCCCTGGTGCAGATAGGGACCCCAATTACCAGGGCCTGCTCCTACTCACACCCTAGAAACCGTGCGGTTTGATATCTCCTAAGTTAGTAAGAATCTTTACTGGTGGCTCTTTGGGCCTGGTGGGGCCTCCATGAAGCCTAAATCCTTGAGCTAGGGTTGGGATCTTTGGTCGAGTGCTCATCCCAGAGGCTGATTTTCACAATGTCATTCGGGGTGACAGGAGTGGATTCTGTGCGTTTGGTGTCGCTGGAGCGTTTCGTCTTGGCATGACCGGGGCAGGAAGGGTGGAAAAAATGACCAAAATAACTTTGACACCTCAATAACTCTGAACGTTTGGTTTAATCTGGCCCAAGTTTGCTATGCCCGCTTCCTGTGTAAGGTGCTACAACCCTGAAGAGCCTATCTCTCAAAGTACCCTTCCATCTGTTAGTGTTTTTGGAGCCGATTTATTAGGTTTTAACGGCACAGCACGGCTTCTCTCTGCCCCTGGGCAGATAGGGACCCCCAAATTACCAGGGCCTGCTCTACTCACACCCTAGAAACCGTGCGGTTTGATATCTCTAAGTTTAATAGAATCTTTACTGGTGTATCTTTGGGCCTGGTGGGCTCCATGAAGCCTAAATCCTCCTTGAGCTAGGGTTGGGATCTTTGGTCAGGCTCATCCCAGAGGGCCTGATTTTGCACAATGTCTTCGGGGGTGACAGGAGTGGATCCTGTGAGTTTGGTGTCGCTGGAGCGTTCGTCTTGCATGACAGGGGCCAGAAGGGGTGGAACAAATGACCAAAATGTCACTTTGACGACCTTCATAACTCTGAGACGTTTTTGGTTTAAATCTGGCCCAATTGCTATGTCATCTTCCTGTGTAAGGTGCTACAACCGGGAAGACCTATCTCTCAAGACCTTCCATCTGTTATTGTTTTTTGGACCGGTTCATTAGGTGTTGACGCACAGCACGGCGTTCTCTCGGCCCCTGGGGCATATAGGGACCACCAAATTACCAGGGCCTCTCTACTCACCCCTAAAACCGTGCGGTTTGATATCTCTAAGTTAAGTAGAATCTTTACTGGTGTCTCTTTCATCCAGTGGGGCTCCATGTACCGAAATCCTTGAGTCTAGGACTTGGATCTTTGGTCAAGCTACATGCAGAGCTTTGATTTTTTGCATAATCTTTTCCAGGGTTTACAGTGAAATCTGGAGTCTATGACTTTGGTGTTCACTTAAAATATATTGGCACCAGGGGCAGGAATTTAGACCAAGTTTAGACAAAAATAAACTTTTTGACAGCTTTCATTCCTCTGAGACGTTTGGTTTAATCTGGAAAAATTTAAAATCAGTTGGTGTGGTAAGTTCAAACTGAAGAGCCTATCTCTCAAAGATAATCCATCTGTTATTGTTTTTTGGACAATATTATTAGGTTATTGACGGTCAGTAACGGCTTCCAAGGCCCTGGTCAGATGGGACCCCAATTTCCAGGCCTGTTCTACTCCAACCCAGAATCTTGGGCGGTTTTGATATTTCTAACTTAGTGAAGCTTATAAAGTGTTCTTTTTTCTGGTGGAAGCTCCATGAGTAATTCTTGTGCTAGGGTTGGGATCTTTGGTGGCTCATCCAGAGGGCTGATTTTTACTGTTTTTCCATTCGGGGGGTGACATGCGTTTTTGTGAGTTTGGCTGGGGAGCGTTTCGTTTGGCATGACATTGGGCAGGAGCTGGGTGGAAAATGAGAAGCATGGAAGCTTTGACACCTCATAACTCTGGACGGCTGGTTTATCTGGCCCAAATTTGCTATGCAGCTTCTGTGGTAAGGTGCTACAAACCTGGAAGAGCCTATCTCTCAAAGACCTTCCATCTGTTAGTTGTTTTTGGACCGGTTATTAGGTTTGACGACACAGCACGGCTTTCTCTCGGCCCCTGGGGCCGACAGGGACCCCAAATTACCAGGGCCTGCTCTACTCACACCCTAGAAAAACCGTGCCGGTTTGATATCTCTAAGTTTAAGTAGAAGAATCTTTACTGGTGTCTCTTTGGGCCTGGTGGGGCTCCATGAAGCCTAAATCCTTGAGCTAGGGTTGGGATCTTTGGTCAGGCTCATCCCAGAGGGCTGATTTTCACAAATGTCATTCGGGGGGTGACAGTGAGTGGATTCTGTGAGTTTGGTGTCGCTGGAGCGTTTCGTCTTGGCATGACAGGGGCAGGAAGGGGTGGAAAAATTACCAAAAATGAAACTTTGACACCTCATAACTCTGAGACGTTTGGTTTAATCTGGCCCAAATTTGCTATGCAGCTTCCTGTGGTAAGGTGCTACAAACCTGGAAGAGCCTATCTCTCAAAGACCTTCCATCTGTTAGTTGTTTTTGGACCGGTTATTAGGTTTGACGGCACAGCACGGCTTTCTCTCGGCCCCTGGGGCAGATAGGGACCCCAAATTACCAGGGCCTGCTCTACTCACACCCTAGAAACCGTGCAGTTTGATATCTCTAAGTTAAGTAGAATCTTTACTGGTGTCTCTTTGGGCCTGGTGGGGCTCCATGAAGCCTAAATCCTTGAGCTAGGGTTGGGATCTTTGGTCAGGCTCATCCCAGAGGGCTGATTTTCACAAATGTCATTCGGGGGGTGACAGTGAGTGGATTCTGTGAGTTTGGTGTCGCTGGAGCGTTTCGTCTTGGCATGACAGGGGCAGGAAGGGGTGGAAAAATGACCAAAAATGAAACTTTGACACCTCATAACTCTGAGACGTTTGGTTTAATCTGGCCCAAATTTGCTATGCAGCTTCCTGTGGTAAGGTGCTACAAACCTGGAAGAGCCTATCTCTCAAAGACCTTCCATCTGTTAGTTGTTTTTGGACCGGTTATTAGGTTTGACGGCACAGCACGGCTTTCTCTCGGCCCCTGGGGCAGATAGGGACCCCAAATTACCAGGGCCTGCTCTACTCACACCCTAGAAACCGTGCGGTTTGATATCTCTAAGTTAAGTAGAATCTTTACTGGTGTCTCTCTTGGGCCTGGTGGGGCTCCATGAAGCCTAAATCCTTGAGCTAGGGTTGGGATCTTTGGTCAGGCTCATCCCAGAGGGCTGATTTTCACAAATGTCATTCGGGGGGTGACAGTGAGTGGATTCTGTGAGTTTGGTGTCGCTGGAGCGTTTCGTCTTGGCATGACAGGGGCAGGAAGGGGTGGAAAAATGACCAAAAATGGAACTTTGACACCTCATAACTCTGAGACGTTTGGTTTAATCTGGCCCAAATTTGCTATGCAGCTTCCTGTGGTAAGGTGCTACAAACCTGGAAGAGCCTATCTCTCAAAGACCTTCCATCTGTTAGTTGTTTTTGGACCGGTTATTAGGTTTGACGGCACAGCACGGCTTTCTCTCGGCCCCTGGGGCAGATAGGGACCCCAAATTACCAGGGCCTGCTCTACTCACACCCTAGAAACCGTGCGGTTTGATATCTCTAAGTTAAGTAGAATCTTTACTGGTGTCTCTTTGGGCCTGGTGGGGCTCCATGAAGCCTAAATCCTTGAGCTAGGGTTGGGATCTTTGGTCAGGCTCATCCCAGAGGGCTGATTTTCACAAATGTCATTCGGGGGGTGACAGTGAGTGGATTCTGTGAGTTTGGTGTCGCTGGAGCGTTTCGTCTTGGCATGACAGGGGCAGGAAGGGGTGGAAAAATGACCAAAAATGAAACTTTGACACCTCATAACTCTGAGACGTTTGGTTTAATCTGGCCCAAATTTGCTATGCAGCTTCCTGTGGTAAGGTGCTACAAACCTGGAAGAGCCTATCTCTCAAAGACCTTCCATCTGTTAGTTGTTTTTGGACCGGTCGTTAGGTTTGACGGCACAGCACGGCTTTCTCTCGGCCCCTGGGGCAGATAGGGACCCCAAATTACCAGGGCCTGCTCTACTCACACCCTAGAAACCGTGCGGTTTGATATCTCTAAGTTAAGTAGAATCTTTACTGGTGTCTCTTTGGGCCTGGTGGGGCTCCATGAAGCCTAAATCCTTGAGCTAGGGTTGGGATCTTTGGTCAGGCTCATCCCAGAGGGCTGATTTTCACAAATGTCATTCGGGGGGTGACAGTGAGTGGATTCTGTGAGTTTGGTGTCGCTGGAGCGTTTCGTCTTGGCATGACAGGGGCAGGAAGGGGTGGAAAAATGACCAAAAATGAACTTTGACACCTCATAACTCTGAGACGTTTGGTTTAATCTGGCCCAAATTTGCTATGCAGCTTCCTGTGGTAAGGTGCTACAAACCTGGAAGAGCCTATCTCTCAAAGACCTTCCATCTGTTAGTTGTTTTTGGACCGGTTATTAGGTTTGACGGCACAGCACGGCTTTCTCTCGGCCCCTGGGGCAGACAGGGACCCCAAATTACCAGGGCCTGCTCTACTCACACCCTAGAAACCGTGCGGTTTGATATCTCTAAGTTAAGTAGAATCTTTACTGGTGTCTCTCTGGGCCTGGTGGGGCTCCATGAAGCCTAAATCCTTGAGCTAGGGTTGGGATCTTTGGTCAGGCTCATCCCAGAGGGCTGATTTTCACAAATGTCATTCGGGGGGTGACAGTGAGTGGATTCTGTGAGTTTGGTGTCGCTGGAGCGTTTCGTCTTGGCATGACAGGGGCAGGAAGGGGTGGAAAAATGACCAAAAATGAAACTTTGACACCTCATAACTCTGAGACGTTTGGTTTAATCTGGCCCAAATTTGCTATGCAGCTTCCTGTGGTAAGGTGCTACAAACCTGGAAGAGCCTATCTCTCAAAGACCTTCCATCTGTTAGTTGTTTTTGGACCGGTTATTAGGTTTGACGGCACAGCACGGCTTTCTCTCGGCCCCTGGGGCAGATAGGGACCCCAAATTACCAGGGCCTGCTCTACTCACACCCTAGAAACCGTGCGGTTTGATATCTCTAAGTTAAGTAGAATCTTTACTGGTGTCTCTTTGGGCCTGGTGGGGCTCCATGAAGCCTAAATCCTTGAGCTAGGGTTGGGATCTTTGGTCAGGCTCATCCCAGAGGGCTGATTTTCACAAATGTCATTCGGGGGGTGACAGTGAGTGGATTCTGTGAGTTTGGTGTCGCTGGAGCGTTTCGTCTTGGCATGACAGGGGCAGGAAGGGGTGGAAAAATGACCAAAAATGAAACTTTGACACCTCATAACTCTGAGACGTTTGGTTTAATCTGGCCCAAATTTGCTATGCAGCTTCCTGTGGTAAGGTGCTACAAACCTGGAAGAGCCTATCTCTCAAAGACCTTCCATCTGTTAGTTGTTTTTGGACCGGTTATTAGGTTTGACGGCACAGCACGGCTTTCTCTCGGCCCCTGGGGCAGATAGGGACCCCAAATTACCAGGGCCTGCTCTACTCACACCCTAGAAACCGTGCGGTTTGATATCTCTAAGTTAAGTAGAATCTTTACTGGTGTCTCTTTGGGCCTGGTGGGGCTCCATGAAGCCTAAATCCTTGAGCTAGGGTTGGGATCTTTGGTCAGGCTCATCCCAGAGGGCTGATTTTCACAAATGTCATTCGGGGGGTGACAGTGAGTGGATTCTGTGAGTTTGGTGTCGCTGGAGCGTTTCGTCTTGGCATGACAGGGGCAGGAAGGGGTGGAAAAATGACCAAAAATGAACTTTGACACCTCATAACTCTGAGACGTTTGGTTTAATCTGGCCCAAATTTGCTATGCAGCTTCCTGTGGTAAGGTGCTACAAACCTGGAAGAGCCTATCTCTCAAAGACCTTCCATCTGTTAGTTGTTTTTGGACCGGTTATTAGGTTTGACGGCACAGCACGGCTTTCTCTCGGCCCCTGGGGCAGATAGGGACCCCAAATTACCAGGGCCTGCTCTACTCACACCCTAGAAACCGTGCGGTTTGATATCTCTAAGTTAAGTAGAATCTTTACTGGTGTCTCTTTGGGCCTGGTGGGGCTCCATGAAGCCTAAATCCTTGAGCTAGGGTTGGGATCTTTGGTCAGGCTCATCCCAGAGGGCTGATTTTCACAAATGTCATTCGGGGGGGTGACAGTGAGTGGATTCTGTGAGTTTGGTGTCGCTGGAGCGTTTCGTCTTGGCATGACAGGGGCAGGAAGGGGTGGAAAAATGACCAAAAATGAAACTTTGACACCTCATAACTCTGAGACGTTTGGTTTAATCTGGCCCAAATTTGCTATGCAGCTTCCTGTGGTAAGGTGCTACAAACCTGGAAGAGCCTATCTCTCAAAGACCTTCCATCTGTTAGTTGTTTTTGGACCGGTAGTTAGGTTTGACGGCACAGCACGGCTTTCTCTCGGCCCCTGGGGCAGATAGGGACCCCAAATTACCAGGGCCTGCTCTACTCACACCCTAGAAACCGTGCGGTTTGATATCTCTAAGTTAAAGTAGAATTTTTACTGGTGTCTCTTTGGGCCTGGTGGGGCTCCATGAAGCCTAAATCCTTGAGCTAGGGTTGGGATCTTTGGTCAGGCTCATCCCAGAGGGCTGATTTTCACAAATGTCATTCGGGGGGTGACAGTGAGTGGATTCTGTGAGTTTGGTGTCGCTGGAGCGTTTCGTCTTGGCATGACAGGGGCAGGAAGGGGTGGAAAAATGACCAAAAATGAAACTTTGACACCTCATAACTCTGAGACGTTTGGTTTAATCTGGCCCAAATTTGCTATGCAGCTTCCTGTGGTAAGGTGCTACAAACCTGGAAGAGCCTATCTCTCAAAGACCTTCCATCTGTTAGTTGTTTTTGGACCGGTTAGTTAGGTTTGACGGCACAGCACGGCTTTCTCTCGGCCCCTGGGGCAGATAGGGACCCCAAATTACCAGGGCCTGCTCTACTCACACCCTAGAAACCGTGCGGTTTGATATCTCTAAGTTAAGTAGAATCTTTACTGGTGTCTCTTTGGGCTTGGTGGGGCTCCATGAAGCCTAAATCCTTGAGCTAGGGTTGGGATCTTTGGTCAGGCTCATCCCAGAGGGCTGATTTTCACAAATGTCATTCGGGGGGTGACAGTGAGTGGATTCTGTGAGTTTGGTGTCGCTGGAGCGTTTCGTCTTGGCATGACAGGGGCAGGAAGGGGTGGAAAAATGACCAAAAATGAAACTTTGACACCTCATAACTCTGAGACGTTTGGTTTAATCTGGCCCAACTTTGCTATGCAGCTTCCTGTGGTAAGGTGCTACAAACCTGGAAGAGCCTATCTCTCAAAGACCTTCCATCTGTTAGTTGTTTTTGGACCGGTTATTAGGTTTGACGGCACAGCACGGCTTTCTCTCGGCCCCTGGGGCAGATAGGGACCCCAAATTACCAGGGCCTGCTCTACTCACACCCTAGAAACCGTGCGGTTTGATATCTCTAAGTTAAGTAGAATCTTTACTGGTGTCTCTTTGGGCCTGGTGGGGCTCCATGAAGCCTAAATCCTTGAGCTAGGGTTGGGATCTTTGGTCAGGCTCATCCCAGAGGGCTGATTTTCACAAATGTCATTCGGGGGGTGACAGTGAGTGGATTCTGTGAGTTTGGTGTCGCTGGAGCGTTTCGTCTTGGCATGACAGGGGCAGGAAGGGGTGGAAAAATGACCAAAAATGAAACTTTGACACCTCATAACTCTGAGACGTTTGGTTTAATCTGGCCCAACTTTGCTATGCAGCTTCCTGTGGTAAGGTGCTACAAACCTGGAAGAGCCTATCTCTCAAAGACCTTCCATCTGTTAGTTGTTTTTGGACCGGTTATTAGGTTTGACGGCACAGCACGGCTTTCTCTCGGCCCCTGGGGCAGATAGGGACCCCAAATTACCAGGGCCTGCTCTACTCACACCCTAGAAACCGTGCGGTTTGATATCTCTAAGTTAAGTAGAATCTTTACTGGTGTCTCTTTGGGCCTGGTGGGGCTCCATGAAGCCTAAATCCTTGAGCTAGGGTTGGGATCTTTGGTCAGGCTCATCCCAGAGGGCTGATTTTCACAAATGTCATTCGGGGGGTGACAGTGAGTGGATTCTGTGAGTTTGGTGTCGCTGGAGCGTTTCGTCTTGGCATGACAGGGGCAGGAAGGGGTGGAAAAATGACCAAAAATGAAACTTTGACACCTCATAACTCTGAGACGTTTGGTTTAATCTGGCCCAAATTTGCTATGCAGCTTCCTGTGGTAAGGTGCTACAAACCTGGAAGAGCCTATCTCTCAAAGACCTTCCATCTGTTAGTTGTTTTTGGACCGGTTATTAGGTTTGACGGCACAGCACGGCTTTCTCTCGGCCCCTGGGGCAGATAGGGACCCCAAATTACCAGGGCCTGCTCTACTCACACCCTAGAAACCGTGCGGTTTGATATCTCTAAGTTAAGTAGAATCTTTACTGGTGTCTCTTTGGGCCTGGTGGGGCTCCATGAAGCCTAAATCCTTGAGCTAGGGTTGGGATCTTTGGTCAGGCTCATCCCAGAGGGCTGATTTTCACAAATGTCATTCGGGGGGTGACAGTGAGTGGATTCTGTGAGTTTGGTGTCGCTGGAGCGTTTCGTCTTGGCATGACAGGGGCAGGAAGGGGTGGAAAAATGACCAAAAATGAAACTTTGACACCTCATAACTCTGAGACGTTTGGTTTAATCTGGCCCAAATTTGCTATGCAGCTTCCTGTGGTAAGGTGCTACAAACCTGGAAGAGCCTATCTCTCAAAGACCTTCCATCTGTTAGTTGTTTTTGGACCGGTTATTAGGTTTGACGGCACAGCACGGCTTTCTCTCGGCCCCTGGGGCAGATAGGGACCCCAAATTACCAGGGCCTGCTCTACTCACACCCTAGAAACCGTGCGGTTTGATATCTCTAAGTTAAGTAGAATCTTTACTGGTGTCTCTTTGGGCCTGGTGGGGCTCCATGAAGCCTAAATCCTTGAGCTAGGGTTGGGATCTTTGGTCAGGCTCATCCCAGAGGGCTGATTTTCACAAATGTCATTCGGGGGGTGACAGTGAGTGGATTCTGTGAGTTTGGTGTCGCTGGAGCGTTTCGTCTTGGCATGACAGGGGCAGGAAGGGGTGGAAAAAATGACCAAAAATGGAACTTTGACACCTCATAACTCTGAGACGTTTGGTTTAATCTGGCCCAAATTTGCTATGCAGCTTCCTGTGGTAAGGTGCTACAAACCTGGAAGAGCCTATCTCACAAAGACCTTCCATCTGTTAGTTGTTTTTGGACCGGTTATTAGGTTTGACGGCACAGCACGGCTTTCTCTCGGCCCCTGGGGCAGATAGGGACCCCAAATTACCAGGGCCTGCTCTACTCACACCCTAGAAACCGTGCGGTTTGATATCTCTAAGTTAAGTAGAATCTTTACTGGTGTCTCTTTGGGCCTGGTGGGGCTCCATGAAGCCTAAATCCTTGAGCTAGGGTTGGGATCTTTGGTCAGGCTCATCCCAGAGGGCTGATTTTCACAAATGTCATTCGGGGGGTGACAGTGAGTGGATTCTGTGAGTTTGGTGTCGCTGGAGCGTTTCGTCTTGGCATGACAGGGGCAGGAAAGGGTGGAAAAATGACCAAAAATGAAACTTTGACACCTCATAACTCTGAGACGTTTGGTTTAATCTGGCCCAAATTTGCTATGCAGCTTCCTGTGGTAAGGTGCTACAAACCTGGAAGAGCCTATCTCTCAAAGACCTTCCATCTGTTAGTTGTTTTTGGACCGGTCGTTAGGTTTGACGGCACAGCACGGCTTTCTCTCGGCCCCTGGGGCAGATAGGGACCCCAAATTACCAGGGCCTGCTCTACTCACACCCTAGAAACCGTGCGGTTTGATATCTCTAAGTTAAATAGAATTTTTACTGGTGTCTCTTTGGGCCTGGTGGGGCTCCATGAAGCCTAAATCCTTGAGCTAGGGTTGGGATCTTTGGTCAGGCTCATCCCAGAGGGCTGATTTTCACAAATGTCATTCGGGGGGTGACAGTGAGTGGATTCTGTGAGTTTGGTGTCGCTGGAGCGTTTCGTCTTGGCATGACAGGGGCAGGAAAGGGTGGAAAAATGACCAAAAATGAAACTTTGACACCTCATAACTCTGAGACGTTTGGTTTAATCTGGCCCAAATTTGCTATGCAGCTTCCTGTGGTAAGGTGCTACAAACCTGGAAGAGCCTATCTCACAAAGACCTTCCATCTGTTAGTTGTTTTTGGACCGGTTATTAGGTTTGACGGCACAGGACGGCTTTCTCTCGGCCCCTGGGGCAGACAGGGACCCCAAATTACCAGGGCCTGCTCTACTCACACCCTAGAAACCGTGCGGTTTGATATCTCTAAGTTAAGTAGAATCTTTACTGGTGTCTCTTTGGGCCTGGTGGGTCTCCATGAAGCCTAAATCCTTGAGCTAGGGTTGGGATCTTTGGTCAGGCTCATCCCAGAGGGCTGATTTTCACAAATGTCATTCGGGGGGTGACAGTGAGTGGATTCTGTGAGTTTGGTGTCGCTGGAGCGTTTCGTCTTGGCATGACAGGGGCAGGAAGGGGTGGAAAAATGACCAAAAATGAAACTTTGACACCTCATAACTCTGAGACGTTTGGTTTAATCTGGCCCAAATTTGCTATGCAGCTTCCTGTGGTAAGGTGCTACAAACCTGGAAGAGCCTATCTCTCAAAGACCTTCCATCTGTTAGTTGTTTTTGGACCGGTTATTAGGTTTGACGGCACAGCACGGCTTTCTCTCGGCCCCTGGGGCAGATAGGGACCCCAAATTACCAGGGCCTGCTCTACTCACACCCTAGAAACCGTGCGGTTTGATATCTCTAAGTTAAGTAGAATCTTTACTGGTGTCTCTTTGGGCCTGGTGGGGCTCCATGAAGCCTAAATCCTTGAGCTAGGGTTGGGATCTTTGGTCAGGCTCATCCCAGAGGGCTGATTTTCACAAATGTCATTCGGGGGGTGACAGTGAGTGGATTCTGTGAGTTTGGTGTCGCTGGAGCGTTTCGTCTTGGCATGACAGGGGCAGGAAGGGGTGGAAAAATGACCAAAAATGAAACTTTGACACCTCATAACTCTGAGACGTTTGGTTTAATCTGGCCCAAATTTGCTATGCAGCTTCCTGTGGTAAGGTGCTACAAACCTGGAAGAGCCTATCTCTCAAAGACCTTCCATCTGTTAGTTGTTTTTGGACCGGTTATTAGGTTTGACGGCACAGCACGGCTTTCTCTCGGCCCCTGGGGCAGATAGGGACCCCAAATTACCAGGGCCTGCTCTACTCACACCCTAGAAACCGTGCGGTTTGATATCTCTAAGTTAAGTAGAATCTTTACTGGTGTCTCTTTGGGCCTGGTGGGGCTCCATGAAGCCTAAATCCTTGAGCTAGGGTTGGGATCTTTGGTCAGGCTCATCCCAGAGGGCTGATTTTCACAAATGTCATTCGGGGGGTGACAGTGAGTGGATTCTGTGAGTTTGGTGTCGCTGGAGCGTTTCGTCTTGGCATGACAGGGGCAGGAAGGGGTGGAAAAATGACCAAAAATGAAACTTTGACACCTCATAACTCTGAGACGTTTGGTTTAATCTGGCCCAAATTTGCTATGCAGCTTCCTGTGGTAAGGTGCTACAAACCTGGAAGAGCCTATCTCTCAAAGACCTTCCATCTGTTAGTTGTTTTTGGACCGGTTATTAGGTTTGACGGCACAGGACGGCTTTCTCTCGGCCCCTGGGGCAGACAGGGACCCCAAATTACCAGGGCCTGCTCTACTCACACCCTAGAAACCGTGCGGTTTGATATCTCTAAGTTAAGTAGAATCTTTACTGGTGTCTCTTTGGGCCTGGTGGGGCTCCATGGAGCCTAAATCCTTGAGCTAGGGTTGGGATCTTTGGTCAGGCTCATCCCAGAGGGCTGATTTTCACAAATGTCATTCGGGGGGTGACAGTGAGTGGATTCTGTGAGTTTGGTGTCGTTGGAGCGTTTCGTCTTGGCATGACAGGGGCAGGAAGGGGTGGAAAAATGACCAAAAATGGAACTTTGACACCTCATAACTCTGAGACGTTTGGTTTAATCTGGCCCAAATTTGCTATGCAGCTTCCTGTGGTAAGGTGCTACAAACCTGGAAGAGCCTATCTCTCAAAGACCTTCCATCTGTTAGTTGTTTTTGGACCGGTTATTAGGTTTGACGGCACAGCACGGCTTTCTCTCGGCCCCTGGGGCAGATAGGGACCCCAAATTACCAGGGCCTGCTCTACTCACACCCTAGAAACCGTGCGGTTTGATATCTCTAAGTTAATAGCGTTGCTTCCAGCTCTCTCTCGTTTGGTTCGTTGTCATTTCTTGTAATTGTTTGGTAATCAGACTGAATATTCATCCCGCTCTACTGACACCGACGGTGACCACAGCGAGCCACGGTGTCTCTCTAAAGGCTAAACGTCTGAACCAGCGACCCGCCCCTCACCAGCTGTGATTGGCTAGCATGTTGCCTTCAGTCGTTGATTTGATTGGTTGAATTGTATGATTGACAAATCATAGACGGAACGACAGCCACACTGAGGTAAAAAAAAAAAAAAAATCCGCATCCAGTCCAGGGCGGGCATTGCTGACTCAGCAGGCGGGTACGGCCACCCAATTCCCGCCCATGCCTGGCTTTTTTTGTAACGAGTAACTAAACCAAACATTGAAAATGTATTGGAGTAAAAGTATGCAATTAAGTTTGGAAATATAATGAAGTAAAAGTAAAAGTTATCAAAAAATTTTATACTCGAATAAAGTATAAAGTACTCCAAAATATACTTAAGTACAGTAGTGAAGTATTTTTACTTCGTTACTATACAACACTGCTCATATCAATCAATCAATCAATCAATCAATCAATCAATCAATCAATTTTATTAGTCAACTGCAATTTGCATTGCAATCGAAAATTCAGTTCCAGTACAACCGTTCATCAGATACACTTAACAAACATTTTGGGGGAACGATTGACTGAGGCCTTGCGTTGCCAGGATATCAGCCAGTCGGCCACTGCTACATGAGCGCAAGCCGTTAGGTGCGTCCCTCCAAACTGCCCCAGACCCCGCTTTACGCGGGGTCCCCAGGCACTGCCCTTGAATCTGTTGAAGAAAGATTAACACTGGGAGAGTGGAGGGAGATAAAAAAGACAGGGGCTGCACAATTTGTGTTTCCACACAAAATGTGAAGCATCAGACAAAAAACCTAATTTGCGCGAAAAGCACAATCAATAACGAGACACATATATGCAGAAATGTAAACATTTGAGTGCTGGTCGGGTAAAGTCATCTATATTTGTGAGCATATGTGTGTCTGGGTGCATGTTGTGTGGAAATCTGTATGTCCATGAAGGCCGTCCCTCCGGCAGGCAAGTGTCCTTGATGCAAAGTCTATCACTTCGCAGCTCCTGCTTGACGCTCATGCATTGACTTTTTCAGCTATTCTCTGCCGCCAACTCGCTTTTTCTGCAGCAACAGCATCATTTCTATGGTTTAATATTCTCCATCTGCCTTCATTAAAGATTTCTAATTCCACTTGAGAGAAATGTGCACTTCCAGGCTTCCTATTTCCTGCTGTTGCCATGGTGAATCACGTTATCTGCGTTCCATTGATCAGGGCTTTTTTTCATGCTCGTGCTCGCGTTCAACTCATGGTTGATTGGACGCTGTGTTTAGTTACCTGACTGATATCACCTGTTCTGAAACCGGAAATGCTGAGTATGACAGAGTGAGGTAGAACTACTCAGAGTAGCAGCTTTCTACTCAGAGTAGATCGGCCATTCTTTCTGAAACGGGGCCCAGAACAAAGACGCACACCGCAATGTTTGCCCCACCCATCAACCAGTGTTGCGCTCCGATCAGCACCTTGCGCACACAGCGCGGCGCTGTGGAACACCATCTCACCAGAGTTGCAAAATGCTCCAAAGTAACTTGGTTTATAATTTTTTTTACAGTTCAGCTTGGATTTTACTTACTGCGCTGCATAGATTTGCTGAGGGAACACTGATTATAATGGAAGTTTTCAGAGATATTTGAAGTCTCAGATAAAATAAGAGATTACTAGTTAAATTATGAATCTAAATATTTGTGGGTAAGATTTGCTCTGAATGGGTTTCCCTGTTGTAGCTGTGGTTTGTGTGGGTTATGAAATAACGTTAATTTTAAATACCTGGGACTTAAAATATGTATCTTCAGTCCTCTTCACTCAGTAATAATATCCACTCCAAACAAGGTTGTGGTCAACACAGTTGATGCCTTCTCTGATCATAAAGGTGCTTTATTTTTGAGTCAGTCAAGCTGAAAATAGGGTGATTCCACACATCAGTATTTTCAGATTTTGATTATATCACAGTAAAATACCATAATTTCACTCTGTGCCTGATATTGTCAACTATTATTTTAAAACTGATTCACAGATGAAGTAAGATAACACAAGTGTGTTGACATTCTGATATACATACACACATTAATACTCTATCTGGAAAAATAGCAAAGTTGTTTGTTGCTATGATATTTACCAGTTTAACACAATAGTGAAATTGTGACCTGGCCTAAAATATAAAATTGCTTGATTATTGGTAATTGTGCTGTGTTCTTTATGTAATTCTTAATCTTTAAATGTTGTTATACACAAATAAATAAATAAATAACATGCCTACTGTCTGGTTGGATGATGTAACAAGTTTGTTTTATTTGTAGCTTTCCTTGAAATTCTGTATCAGTTACCGTTTTCTCCATAAAATCATCACCAGACTCATATGATTTAAGATTTCCGATAACTTTCACAACATATACATTTCTCTTCATTTCACCATTGCTAAAATGGCTAGATGTGATTTAGCTTACTGAAAAGCTTGAGCATGTTCTTTAAAGTTTCTGGATGTGTTTTTGTCTGAACTGAAATATTTGTTTACATTCCAAAATATGCCGTTTAGTCTCTAAGCGCCTGATCTTCAAAAGGTTTGCACTTATTAAAACACGTACAAACTAATTAGCGTTTACGAAGCTGATATTCATACCAGGTGCAAAGCAATATGAATGTGTAAAATGAGCGGAACAGCTGGTGTAAATCTTTTTGCGTGTGTGCCTTCATGAATATGAAAGCGATTTATCAAACCTGATATTGATTGCTGATGCTGTTTTTGCGTTTATATGTAGTACACTTGAAAGCCAGTTCCAAACTCACACACATAGACTTCTGTGGCCATTCTGGCCAGAATGGAAGCATGGGTACAATGACAGACGATGGAGATAGAGTCTGTGTGCTTATGAACCTATTTGGACTGTCAGAAATCACAATAGTACAATAATATTAGTGGGGAAAAACACCTCCGTCTTGGATAGATTAATGCAGCGCCTGCGGCAAATATAAACCACTGAGAACCCTTGAGAACAATAATGAGACTGTGAAGACAGTAGAATCCGGGGACTAAACAATTTTGCCATGCTGGATTGAAGTGACTGGAGCTTCTCTGGGACGAGAGCAGCGATGTCTGATGTTGTGTGTGTGTGTAAGGGGGCGGGTTTTTTTTCAGCTGTTGTTGCCCCAGCGCGTGTTTCTCTACGGGGGATTTCAGCTTCACGTTCACAGGAAAAAGCTCCTGATCTGAGGGTAGGACTCTTCAATAAGCCTGGGTCTTTGTTAAAAGACGGGGTTGTGTGCAGCAAGGTGAAACATTCCGCCGCTTGGAGGAAGCAGTAGGAGCAGTAATGACATGTGTTTACACATCTGTCAATTTTATACCCTTAATGTATCAGAAAAAGTAGTTTTAAATTGTTTTTAGGCGAGAAAGTACACTTCCAGACTTCAACTGTGCAGTCAGTTCATCAAGGTTATGAGTCAATTTTGACTTGTGTGGAGTAGCAGACCTCTGCTCACAGGCTGGTCCTGTCGGGGAGGCTGCAGTTGGAAAAACCCCGTTGGTGCACCATTTAGTCAGCTACACATCTGTGATTTCTCACAGAAAAGTAAATATATGGTGGGAAAATCTGCAAGTACCAGATATCAAATGTGAAACTTTTTGCCAGATGTTTGGGACATTTGAAGTTAATTTTTGCCACAGTTCTGTAATTAAACTGATATTTGAGCATAAATGAGTAAATGGACCCCTTTCATTTCCCTTTTACACGAAAAACACATTTCCCTAAGACTGACATTTCATGTAAACCTAAGTTGTTGGACTGTAAACTCTTTACTATTTGCAAATCATGAACCACGTCTGTGTGAAAAATTAAGAAAATGTAAAAGACAAATTAAGAAAATGTAAAAGACACTCAAGCTTTCTAGAAGCAGAATGTGCTGTATTTAATTCAGATCCTCGATTTTAGCAAGGCTTTCTCTCATTTTACATGCACTGCAAGTTTTGTCTCGAGTGCTGTCAAAAACATACTCATAAAGCTCTAAATATTTACTCCGTGAGGCAAACTTTGGAGCAGACAGATCAGACTTCTCTCCCCTCTCCACTTCTGTCCCCCAACCCCCCACCACCACCACTGTCCCTGTGCAGACAGAGAGAAGCTGTACTTTGTTTTTATTTATTTATGCCAAGAGGAGTAGAATAGAGTCGGACTCTGCGGTGCAGATCCGAGCAGGCTGAATAGGGTAGGGCTGGTGTAAAGGGGCCTAAGGAGATGTAATGCCATCTGCAAAACCAGTTGTGCGTTCTCCATCCTGTTTCTTCGGAATCCGGGTCAGTGGCAGGATACAAACGCAGCTTCTCTGCCTTTGTCTGTTTATGCTGTCTTCTTTCCACCACCCACTTGACCGAAATTATACTGCAGTTTTCCTCACATCTTCCCCATTTGCCATTGGGCTGTTTTACAAAAACGGCCCCTAGCAATGAAATTTGTCAAACTGAAAAGCCCTGTGCGAGAAAGTACTCGCCCAGGGCTGGGCTTTGGTTTCTCAGGTAAAACCAAAGCCTGGGCCTTTAAATCCTGGAGCTTGCAATGAAAAAGGGGCTATTGATTTGAACTTCATCTTTCTTTTGCGGCAGCTCCCAGATTGTCAGTTGGACATGCAATTTACTCATCTAAATGGGGCAGAACAGACTGTTTTGCTTGTATTATCCGTTGTGGATGCAATCTTTGAAGTCTTTGAACACAATCTTTGAACACTTATCTTACAGTTTTCTTTGCATGCCAACGCAATTTAGCTGTCCTTATTTAGAATCTTTGTAGATTAGGCCCTAAATCTTTTTAATACAGCTTATTTGTTTCAAATGCAAAAAATAGTTTTTTGACAGATGGGGGCTTTATTTAAGATTTATAAATCTAAGCCTTTATAAACCTTATGATTTAATAACCTCATTGTGGATAATGGAGGAAGGTTTGATGCTGACAAATGTGTCAGCATTCTACAGGCTCTTTGTCCAGAACAGGGAAGGTAGCCAGATGCTGCCTGCTAACAGTAGCTTTGATGGGAACACTACAGAGATGGAAGTAAAATGAGCCCTGGAAGTCTGCAGAATGCAAATTATTTTTTTAATTTCAAGTGTTTTACACAGCTGTGAAAATGAAAGCTAACACCACTAATTTGTTGCCGGACCTAAAAAGCTAAAAAAGAATTTCATGAAGCAACTTGTAGTCTAGTTATGGAAATTCCGTAAATCTTAATAGAATGTTTTTCAAATTAAAGATTCCACTAAATATAAAATGTCAACATTGCCTCAATGAAGGCTGCCTTGTTCAGCTTTCCAGTTTTAGATTCCACGTTGATCTAAATTAGGACACATGTAGTGAGTCCTGGACAAACAGCAGCAAAGTTTAATCTAATCTCAGCAGAGGAGCAAGCTCTAAATGTTAGCCCTCAGCAGAAAGAGTAACTATTCCCTTTCTATTAATCATATTCAATTCTAGATTAAGACAAAAAATATTGGATCCTTACCAGGTCTTCAAATGAGGAGACTCCAGCGCTAGATGAAAAAGACCACAAGAAACATATTAAAATCCTAAAATATTATTTAGCTACATCGACACTTAAATGCAGTTCTTTGATAAGAACTCTCAGCAAAATCCTTTGATTGATCTTATTAGTCCATCACCTTGCTTTTTTATATTATCTAACCACTCATCTTTACAACATTGCTTCACCGCATTGATGTTTGTGAGATTTGACTAAGCACTTTTCTCCTGCAGTGTGATGATAGTGAGGTTATGGTCTGGACTCTGACTGACTGGTCTATTAAAACTTTTTCTTAGCCATTTCATCTACATGAGAACAGCAGGGCAGCTGTCAGACAGATGGTTCTCCATCTTGGAGTTTAGAATACTTTGGTAAGAAGAGTTCAACTCAGCACCTCCAACGAACCCAGTGTCTGTGGCTGCTAAACAAGTCCAAATCATCCCCCCTTCACCACCATGGTTCTCTATTGGTATGTTTTGTTTCTCCTGATTTGCAGTCTCGTCTGTTGGCTATTAATGAGATTAAAGATGTTGAGTAACTGGTTCCCTTATATAGGAAATTTTTGACCAATCTGTATAATATGATTGAATTTGACTTTGTAAAGTGTCTTGAAATGACATGTTTCATGAATTGGCGCTATATAAATAAAATTTAATTGAATTGAATTAATGCTGCTCAGTTTCTCTAAGCTTTACAAGGTCCAACCTTGGAGGAGATTTTCAGGGAACAGCTACTCTTGGCAAGAATGGAGGCTTGTTTAAATGTTTTCCTCAAAAATAATATTCTGTTCCTAGAATAATGGCATGAGATTTTTATGACATAGCTTTATAACCTTTCCCAGACTGATGTGAGGTCACTCCTGATGGTTTCCACCCTGGCATTGTGCGTTATCCTGTGTGCTCTAGACCAGAAAGTGATCAAACCTTCTGCTTCTCTGCTCAGACTTTGAATATTACTTAAAATGTTGAAATAAAGTATACAAATAGGAAGGTGACAGTTTAACTGACAAAAAAAATGACAACTTTGACTGTTCTGTCTTCTAAACTCAGAATCTTCACACTGATAACAGTGAGCAAAGCAGACAGCTGATCCAAGAATTAATTTTTACTACTAAATGCTGATTGACTGATAATGTCAGCCAGATGTTAGAGTAAATCAGCAGAGAGATAAGAGTCAGAGGAGTAAAATTAAATGTTTTATTTGGGTCTCTGTGTTCATACATCTTAGAAAAAACACTCTGAAAGACAACTGTGCTTAAATGACGACTGAATAACAACAGACTAACACTGGTAGTCCAGTATCTCCCATATGAGATCACAATTATTGCAAAATTATCATCTTGGATGCTCTTGTAAGGCAAGGCAAAATAAGTTGTACTGCACATTTCAGTATAAGGACAACGCAAACTGCTTTACATGATTAAATCATAGGAAAACAAAAACAGAATAAAAGCAAGTTGAAATAAATGTAAAAAACTTGAAACAAAATAAAACATGGGAAAATAGAAACGAAAAGCAAGTATTAATAATTAAACTAATGACGTAAACAAATGATGTTTCAGTTAACAGTATACCTAAACCAGTCACAGACAATCTTAAACAAATATGTTTTTAATTTTATTTAAAAGAACTCAGGCTTTCAGCATTTTTACAGTTTCCTGGAAGTTTGTGCCAGATAACTGGAGCATAGGAACTAAATGCTGCTTCTCATTCTGGGTATGCAGAGTAGGGGTGAGCCAGAAAACCCTAGTGGTCTGGAGGGTTGATACACTGATAACAAGTCTGTGATGTATTTAGGTGCTAAGCTATTCAGGGATTTATAGACTAACAGAAGTATTTTAAAGTCTATTCTCTGAGATACAGGAAGCCAGTGTAAGGACTTTAGAACTGGGGTGATGTGCTTTATTTTCTTAGTGTCAGTGAGGATGCCAGCAGCAGCATTCTGGATCACCTGCAGTTGTCTGATAGACTTTTTTGACCTGTGAAAACATTGTTGCAGAAATCAATTTGACTGAAGATAAATGCATGGATTAGTTTTTCAAGATCCTGTTGAGACATTAGTCCCTTAATCCTGGAAATGTCCCTCAGGTGATAGAAAGTCAACTTTGCAATTATGTTTAGATGCTTTTGGAGGTTCAGGTCTGAGTCCATCACTATACCCAGATTTCGGGCCAACTGAAGCTGTGCAACTCTTGATCGCTCCTCAAAAATTATTACTTCAGTTTTGTTTTTATTCAACTGAAGGAAATTTTGGCACATCCATGCATTGACTTCTTTTAAGCATTTACTCAGGGCTTGAATGGGTTCATAGTCACCTGGTGACATAGTGATGTAGAGCTATGTTGTCTGCATAGTTATAGTAACTGATGTTGTTTTTTATGATCTGAGCTAGAGGGAGCATGTAGATATTGACTAGAAGGGGGCCCAGGATGGACCCATTGGGGAACCCTACATGTGATTTTTGTCCTCTCTGAGTTATCTATTGACACATGCTCTGGTGTTGTATTTTGGATCTCTCTTGCAGGGGTGGTAAAGAGATGAAACTTTAGCTAGATGTTAAAACATGTTCAGCAAATATGCATTTTTTTTAGTAGACTCATACATTACCTGGCATGTTTGCATCCAACCGTGGTTTTGTTACATTTTATAAAGGAATACCAATCGGAACTTGTTGAGAGCTGTGTGTTTTCCTTTTGTCTGTCTCAGCATATGATTGCCTCTAATTTCAATTTACCTCCAAAAATGGACCTTGTTGTTGAGGTGAATGGTGAAGCCGCATGTTGAGGTGAATGGTGGTTTATTAATATTGTAGAAGACAAGATTTACAAGTAGGCAGGTGAAGCAGCATATAGGGATGTGACAGGGAGGTGACCAGAACAGGAGTATAGGGAGGACAGAAGGAACAGCAGGTTAAAGCAGATTAACACAGCTGAGAAGAGTAACGGTAATCAGGTTGAAGGAGAGAGAGGGCAATGAACTTGCAGGGGCAGAAGGGGAACATAATCTAACAGGGAAACATGATGAATGACCAGACATGAAAGAATAAAATAACTAAACTAAGGACTTGTTGTACTAAGGTGTTGTACTATTACACACTGTTTAAAGTTATTTAATGCTTAATGAATAACTCTCTGTCTGTTAAGTATTGTCTGTTGAATATCAGCCCAAGAGCTGATATTGGTACAATAGTTGAAAGGAATGATTTGAGCACTGGCGTTCTCTTAACAGCAAGCTCTGCACACATATAGAATAAATGAGTGACAACTTCTCTTCAAGTTCAAAAATTTATGAACAGAAATAAAATGAAAATCCAGAGAACATCAGCGTAGAATGCTGTTTATCTGACTCAACACTATATTTCAATCAACAAATCCTTTCTACGAGGCTAGTGAAACTTAACTAAAACTACTAAGCAAAATTAAGATAAAAAGAAGCTAAGGAACTATGTACACACAAAAAGAAACAACAGACAAAATAAAGTGGTCGATCATAATCATCAAAATAATTCACTGAATCCTGGTTCATTGCAGATCTGAAAGAACCAACGTTCATCTTAAAGAATGTGAATTGAGGTTAAATTTCAGAATCAGAATCAGAATTACTTTAATAATTGTAGAGGGACACTGGCCCAGCTCCTCAACGCCCCGCCTGGGAGTTGAGGACAGCATCATCTATCTGCTGAACAGAGTCTACACTTATCTGGACAAGCCGGCGAGCACTGTGAGAATCATGTTCTTTGATTTCTCCAGTGCTTTCAACACCATCCGTCCATGTTACGACTAGCCGTCTCAACAATAGAGGCGCGGAACATGGTCCATTCAGACTCAATGTCCCCTGCCTCCCTCGGGACGTGTTCAAAGCTCTCCTGGAGATGGGAGTTAAAGCTCCGTCTCACGGGGGACTCTGCTAGACGTTCCTAGCAGACCCTCACAATACGTTTGGGCCTGCCAGGTCTCACTGGCTTCCTCCCCCACCATTGGAGCCAGCTCACCACCAGGTAGTGGTCGGTGGAGAGCTCCTCCCCTCTCTTCACCCGAGTGTCCAAGACATGTGGCTGCAGGTCAGATGAAACAACAACAAAGCCAATCATTGAACTGCGGCCTAAGGTGTCCTGGTGCCAAGAGCACACATGTGGACACCCTTATGCTTGAACATGGTGTTCGTTATGGACAATACACGACGAGCACAGAAGTCCAACAACATAACACCACTTGAGTTCAGATCAGGTGGGCCATTCCTCTCAACCACGCCCCTCCAAGTCCCACTGTCATTGCCCACGTGAGCGTTGAAGTCAGAGTCCGTCCCCCCACACAAATGCGGACCCACGGTTGCGTATAGTGTTAATTCAGATAAACAGCATTCTATAGTGATGTTCTCTGGATGTTCATTTTATTTCTGTTAATAAATTCTTGAACTTGAAGAACTTGATGTTTGCCGAGTTTGCTTTTAAAGAACGCCACCTCATCCCTTTCTACTATTGTCCTCATATCCACTCTAGAGCTGATATTCATTGGACAATACCAGACATTATTTATTAAATATATTTATTAAACATAAAATAACTTTAAAACAGTGTGTAATTGCACAACAATAGAATATGTCTAATTACACAGTTCTATCAAAGTTCTAGATCAGAACCTTCTTATTTCCGAACTTATCACTGTTCTAGTGTGCTGTTCTCTAGCTGTAATTTTGTTCTCTTCTTTCAAATCTTTCTTCCAGTTCCCAGCACATTTTCCTTGTCAGTAACTTTCCAATGAAAGGTGTTTTGAATCAACTCTGGTGAAATTACCTATTTTTGTTTCTGGAAGTTCTCATGCAGCCTTGGAAACCCGATTGCTGAGGAAAAAAGAGAAAGCTACTGTATTGTCTAAAAGCACGGCTCAGAGCCCAGCAACAGTATGCCCATACGCTTAGGCAGCGTGAATGAACATAATAGAAAGCACAACTCCTTTCACAAAAAATAAATGGATTCCCTTTGGGCCCATTGTGTCTGCTGTGAAGTAAACAGCACCAGAATGTTCACAGACAAGGTGAGATACCTTTCATACCTCAGTTAGCAGTGTGAGTCATTATTTTCCAGGTTCAAAACAAAGCTGTATTCAAGTAATCTCTACTAGTTTGTAATTAAAATTAATTTTTGTCCACTACAAGCTGCTTAAAATCCTTAAAGGTGGAAACTTTTAGATCAGAATGTAGGCATCCTATTAGGCTGAACTATTGAGAATTCTGTAGCAAATTTTCATCATGCAAAGCTAATATAATTTACTGCATTATGAAAAACATGGAGCCTGATTGATGAAAACCGAATGTATTCATACAACAAATATTTCATGTGTACAAAAAGCAAGAACCGGTATTGACATTTAATTTTCTGTTTGGTTTCCTCATTCCAGTCTTTCTCTCCTTGATCTGCTTTAATAAAACATATATATATTAATTAACTGTCATGGTGCAGCTTTGCCTGCTGCACCATGGTCAATCTTGGTAGTCTCCATCTTCCATACAAGGTCCGTTTCCAGACCTCAGTAATCATCTATACCTGTCAGCCACTAATCTAGCCAGTACTCTGCACACCAGTCATCCTCCCTATTTAAGCTCTCTTCAGTTAGCTCTTCCTTATCGGTTCGTTCTGTTGGTTTCTGCTCACTACTGCTCACCTCACCTGTTCTTGTCCAGCCGGAGTTCCCTTCATCTCCGCCTTCCTGCTGTGGTTCTGGTCCTGCTCTCACTCCTGTCCTGCAAGTATTCACCCAGTCGTGCTGCTAATCCTGCTGTGGTTCTGGTCCTGTTCTCACTCTAATTGACTGTCGCTGCGCAGGAATTACGGCCGCCATCTTGGGGTGGTTCACCTGCTACCCAATCCTGTTGATTCAAGCTGAACACACTAACGATACCTCAGCACTGTGCGGCTCATTTTTGTTTAAATCGAGGGACTATCTACGTCAGGGCTCAAGGGATAACTTTTCACAAGTAAGATGAAATTATATTGTTTATATTTTTGATTAGAATGCCAGTTTTCTAATATTAGGTAGAGAGATACAGGTCTACACATCAAAGTCTTTGTAACTTAGTCTCTCCAAAATTGCATCTATATTGCGGTTCACCTTTCATGGTCTAGCTGCTTCACAGATTTGCATTGATAAGCCGTTCATTCCAGTTCTCAAACATAATCGATGGTGGCATGTCGGTTTATAAGAATCTTTTTGCCCAGAAGAAAAAAGAGCGACAACAACTACCAATAACTATGTTCTTCTCCCGAAAAAAAAAACATCTGCACCGCGGGCTTTAGAAGAAAAAAACGCTACAGAGCGGAGTTAGGATGCAGCGGCTCAGTCAGAAGAGCAGTGAAATACATGCGAGTCACTATTTGTCCTACTGTACTTTCTATTTTTTTTTATAATAATTTTTCATTTTCTCCTGTTCTAATCCAATGACTCGGGTCGCAGTGGGGTGGCGCTGATCTCCGCAATTTGAAGCCTTTAGTTTGTATTGATGATTAAAATTATTATTTTACTGCACAGTAGTTATTTGTAAATAATAATAAAAGACGTTTATATTGTACTTTTATTTGTTAAACAAATGCTTGGGCCTGTAAAAAGATTTTGTTCTATGGTTTCAATGTACTATGGAGTATTTCATTGTATATAATAATTGTAAAAAAATAAATAAATAAAGGTTACTACTTCACAGATTTAGCCCATCACGGGTTCTTTTTGGAACATATATGTACATATATATGTGTACATGTACAAATATGTTTATATAGTAATAAAAAAATTATAAAAATGTATGAGTGGCCATGTTTTGAAACATACATACATCCTGTCAGAATATTCTATTTCTTTTAACCCCACTAAGATTATTTAAACGCACTGTACCATTTGTTCGTCTCTGCTCACTCTGTCCTTCTCTCGTCCCAGATAAACAATTTGAAACTAATGGAAAACTCCTAATTATTATTATTTATTTATTTAATATTTTTTGTCGTTCTCTCTGTAAGTATGGAAGCAATTTGGATCGGCTTCTTAAAAAAAATAAAAAGGCGGAAATCCAATATGGCTGCAGGCTGCAGCGGGATGTACTTGCTCCATCCTGCTTGCCAGCTTCAGCCATTAACAGCCTCCTGCTCCAGCCCTCGACAGACTATTGGTTTATTAATCCTCCACTATTCACCACCTTCAGTAAACTCTCTAAAATAGCTCTGTTTGTTTGTGGTTGTGTTCGGGTCATATAAATCATGACATTAACTTTTTGACTTATTTTTCCACAAATCTAGAATATTTAAGTTATAAATTAGTTAATGAATCTTAACGAACACCTTCTAGTGATCGGAAATGTTTCTTTGTGTTTTATTTTATTAGAGAGGTTGTTACTAGCTTTGCCAGTTGAACTTAAATCTTCTCGTAATTCTTGTTTTCTTATCCTAAATTGAAAATAGCATCATTGGTGCAACTGACTACAACATCCATTATGTTAATTATGACATTATCACTTATCACCCCATTGCACAGACAACAGTACAGAAAGAAGGAACAGTCATCTGGTTGTACTTACCTGCTTTAAAGTAACTAGAATGTGGGAGCAGGACCACTGGGTGGCTCCCTCGAGTGTGAGCCACCACAATTGACAAAGATTCCTGGATAGGTGTCAAAACATTTGTAGAAAGAACTGAGCGAAAATATGGTTGCCTCCTATTTAAGACTGTTTGCTGTTGCGATGACCTGGATGACTCAGAATTTCGCAGGCCTAACAAGTAGTTTTTTTGTTTCAAGTATGAATGTTGCTTCAGATGTCTTGTGTTCTAAATGTTTTGTAGGAAACAATTAGTTACTTAAAAAGCTGCAGGATTTGTTGTAAATGTTAAACAAAGCTGCAGAGAGAAGATGGGTCAATGTTGGTTGTATCCAAATATGTTGATGGGATGCAATGCTGCTGGCCATAGTTGCTTTGTATGTAGTCCCTTCAAAACTTTTCTTTAAGACTGAAGGTTTGTCCTTTTTATAACCTCAGTTTTTCTAGCAACACGTCTCTCATTGCATTTCCCCCTCCCGATCACCCTTTCTCTGGTACAGGGGCCTGATTTCATTCAACTCTAGTGACATCTACTACTTGGAGCCAATTAATGGTGTGAATTCCTCCCACCATTCACTATTGAGTGCCAAGGAACTGCCAATTGAAGGTGGAAGCTGTGGCCACAGCCATCACACAACACAACCCAACCTCATCTCGGACCTGGTAGGACCGGTTCACTCAAGGGTGAGTTTACATCATCAAAGTATCCTGTATTAAACAAACTGACAATTTCTGGAGTGGCACCTGCTCAGAAAACAAAGGCAGGTAAACATTGGAGCGGCACGAAGGCTCAACTGTGGGGGAGGAGCTTGGAGGGAGGGCTGCAGCACAGCAGAGAACAAGGGGGAGGGGACCTGGAAGGTGTGCCTAATCAGATTTTAAGCCTAAATCCATGGTTTTCTCAAAACATCCTACTGCCGCTTTAACTTGCTTAACAACCATGTATCTACAGTCACACATCATTCAGAGAACATCCCCCAATGTCACGGGACAAAAAAATATTTATTCATATTCAGCAATTTAGATGTCAAGTACTCTGAAAGGAAAATCAACTTATTCACAAACACAGTGATTGTTGTAATTGCAATAACTTGTTTGTTAACCTTAAGTAGTATTTAATGGTTTTGATAAAACTCTTAATTCTGTCTATACAGGCAGGAATTCAGCATTAATTACCACAATACTCTTTCACAATTAAGAGTTGGTAGTTCCCAGCTTCTAGTTATAAACACAACTGCTGCGTGAGCTCTGCTATGAATCTAAAGATTTTTATTGGATTGGAGCATTTTGTGTGTTAACACAAAGTGAGCAAGGTAGGTCAAGTTACATTTATTTTGACGGTGTCACTTCCTCATTGATTTTTTGCAACGCAGTCCCCTTGAAGAAGAAGGTGATTATTCACAGGAAGCTGGCTCCCTGGTTTAATTTACAGCTGTGTTCTTTGAAGTACAATGTTAGGAAATTGGAGAGAAAATGGCGCTCTACACACCAAAAGGAATCCTACTTATAAACAGTCTACTGTTGTATAAAAAGACCCTTTGCAGAGTTAAAGTAGCATCGTTTTCATCATTAATAGAGGAGAATAAAAATAATCCTGGGTTTCTCTTTAGTACAGTTGCCAAAGTTACCCAGAATCATAGCTCTGTTGATCCTTCCATTCCCTCAGCTCTCAGCAGTAATGACTTTATGGGATTCTTCGTAAATAAAACTGATTCCATTAAAAATAAAATCGTTGGCATTCTCCCAAACATGATTACCTCATCCTCAGTAAGTGAGGCAGCATAGGAGGAATCTTCATAACCTTCTCGGTGTTTGAACTGTTTAGATGCAGTTGAGATTTCTGACTTATCTAAAAGTTTAGCATAATCTAAACCTTCAACTTGTATGTTAGACCCAATCCCAACCAAGCTATTTAGGGAGGTGTTCCCTTTGATTAATGCCCCTATTTAAGACATGATTAATCAATCATGGACATGTACCGCAGGCTTTTAAAGTAGCTGTTATTAAACCTTTACTTAAGAAATCATCTCTTGATCAAGATGAGTTAGTAAATTACAGACCTATATCTAATCTTCTTTTCCTATCTGAAATTCTTGAGAAAGTATTTGCTAATACTCTATGTGAACACTAATAAAGTAATTAACTATTTGAAGAGTTTCAGTCAGGCTTCTGAGCTCATCATAGCGCTGAAACAGCTCTGGTGAAGGTCACTAATGATATTCTCATGGCCTCAGATAATGGACCTGTGTCTGTAATTTTCCTGCTAGATCTGAGTGCAGCATTTGATACAGCTGATCACAATATTCTCCTAGAAAGACTTGGAACATACTTTAGGGATTAAGGGAAAAGCATTAGGTATCGAACATTTCCCATGATGATAGAAGGAAGTGCAGGTCTATATCTCGGCTTCTCCCCACCTGTTTGCCGCAATGTTTCCTTCAAATCTTTGGTATTTCTAATCAAGTTCCCGGATTTCCAGATGGGTTGTTAACCAAAGCTAACAGCTCTTCCCTGGAGTAAACAATTGTCTCACGCTCGCTTCTGTTGTCTCTGAGAGCAGATCCCATGTAGAGAAGAATTAACAGCAAAGTAGTCCATAAAGCTGTTTGAATTGAATTGCTTTATTTGCAATTTCTGATTTGCAGAAAAAGGCTCTGAGAGAGTTATACATCAGCATCTAGACAGAGAGCACAAGCAGGAGAGGTCCAGGGAGGGGAGGTGCAGAAGAATTTCTGCCTTTGCTGAGAGCAGGAAGAGATTAAATTATGGTTACATCCATAATTGAAAAAAGTGAAAAGAAAAGGCTTTATAAATCTCCAACTCTGTTTCATATAATCTCTGTTAAATGTAGAATGATCCAAGTCAGGTTTGATCAGATCAGTTTAGGCATTAGAAATTTTAAAGGATCAAGTTTATTGCAAAATCTTAAAAAAAAAAGAAAACTGCGGTAGCTTTTATAACAAAAAGGCTGCTCCATCCTGAGATGAAACGATTGTCTGTCCAATAGCTGTTTATCAAATATTTGCACTATGCTGCTGACTGTAATTGGAACACGTAGTCAGACTGTTAGAAACAATGAAACCATAAGAGTTGGGTAATTCCAGTTATTTTTATGATTGGGAAATTTACTTTGTTCTACAAATGTGACTAACAAGTGTGTGTGTTTGAGCTGTAGTGCTAGTCTTGAAGTTGGTAAAAAGAAATGCAGTGTGGAGCAGCAATTCAAAGTTCACTGTCTGTCTCAGATCCAAATCTTCGTAGCGGGAAGCAGACTCTGCAAAAAGAATCTGAAAGTTTTTCCAAAAACAACAATCCTTGTTCTCTAAACAGATGAAGAAAGCCAGCGCATCAACCTAGACATCATTTAAAGTTGTTATGCAGTTACACCTGTTTGATTATGTTATTATATTATTAATTACAATTGGCAATTATAATTTAATAATTTATCATTCAAAATCAAAGTATAGCTATAATGAAAATTAATTCAAATGGTTGTGATCAAGGGCTATGAGCCTGTAATGTTTAGCACTAACAATTGGTTTATTAATTATCGGTTACGAACTTATTTATACTGGAAAAGGGTTATCTAATCAGTTGTTGACTGGTTAGACTTGTCCAGCAAACGTCTGGGTCCCTGAGCAAGACCCTTAACCCCAGACTGCTCCCCGGGCGCAGCACATGGCAGCCCACTGCTCCCCAAGGGTGATGGGTTAAAAGCAGAGAACACATTTTCGTTGTAATGTATGTTTCAATGACAATAAAGATGATATTACTATTACTAACTCAAAAGGAGACCATTTGGTAATTCTTAGAGACCATTCAATTTCTGACTCAAGATAATCGCAAATACCTACGATTTCACAGGCTGTTATTTATTAAACTAATGATTCCCTGTTACAGCAGAATACTAGAAAACACTACTCACTACTCAACAGAACAGGAAAATAATATCAATCAAAATGGTTTAATTGAGAGGTAGCAATGTATAATTAATTCACAGTTGATTAGAAACCTTATTGATATCGACATTGACCATCACAATCAACATGTCAGCACTTTGAGGTAACAGCATTGAAAGAACAGGGCACACCCTTGTCTAATTCCTCTTTGGACCTGAAAAGGAGTGCTCAAACCACCATTAATTTTTAGCTCACTCTGAATGTCACAGTATAAAATCTTAACTTTATCAATAAAACCAGGACCAAAGCCAAAAGCACTCAAAGTGAGCCATAAGTAGTAATGATCAACATGATCAAAGGCTTTTTCTTGATCAATAGATATGATTCCAGCTTTCAGGTCATACAGCTCACAGGTCTCTAAAAAATTTCGAATCAAGATACTGTTATCAGAAATCAACCTGCCCGATACACAATATGTCTGATCACAGTGAATCACTTTCTCCACCACTTTGCTCAGCCTGGCTGCCAACACCTTAGAGAGGAGCTGGTAATCTGAGCAAAGCAGTGAAACAGGTCTCCCGATTTTAATAAACTGCAGGTCACCTTTCTTGGGCAGCAAAGTAAGAACTGCCCTTCTGCAGCTCAGTGGCAAACATCCTCCAGCAAGACTGTCATTCAGTACTGACAGCAGATCTTCCCCACTACTGACCAGAAATACTTGTAGAAGTCCACAGGTAGACCATCTATTCCAGGAGCTTTCCCACTCTGCATGCTCTGCAGAGCCGCATAATGTTCATTAGAAGACAGAGCTGCTTCCAGCTCTACGTTACTCTGCTGCTCCACCTGAGGAAGACCAGTGTAGAAACTTTGGGACACTGCCTGCTCCTCTCTGTGCTCAAATTTAAACAGGTTGCTGTAAAAAGTGACAGCATGTTTACGAATTGCTGTATGTTCAGTCAGCACCTGTCCAGTGTCGCCCTTTAGGCTGTGAATGAACTTTTTTTGTCCATTCTTACGCTCTAGACCAAAGAAAAAGTGAGATTGAACATCCATGTGGGCTACATGTTGAAAACATGACCTAACGAGAGCCCCCTGAGCTGAGACACCCAGCTAGTTGGCTAAATCAGACTTCTTAGCTTTAAGTATCTGAGTGTGGCGTTGGTCTCCTGTGGCTTCAAATAAGTCTCTGAGCTCCTCCACCTCAGACTCCAGAGCCCTGACTGAACCCACCAAGGCTTTTGTGACATTCTGAGTGTACTGCAGACAGAACTGTCTTATCAGAACTTTTCCAAAATATCACCATTGTTGTAAAGAAATAAAATCAGATTTTGTGCTCTGATGGTTTTTCCAAAGAAAAGTCAAATGTATCTTTAAAATTTCTATCTTCCAATAAGGCTGTGTTAAAATGCCAATAAGCGCTACTGGCTTTTACACACTTTATAAAGACAGAGACGGTTACAAGTGAATGATCAGAAAAACCAACAGGGCTGATTAAACAACTTTTAAAATTTTTAAAATGATGTTTAAAACAATAAAAATGATCGAGCCTGGCCATAGACAATAAATTATCTTTAGCATGAGTCCACGTGTATTGTCGCTGCTCCCCATGAAAACCTCTCCACACATCACACAGCTCCTGAGCTTCCAGAAGCTGAATTAGGTGAGTGCGAGAGGCGGCATGAGGCTCTGCATGGTTCGTGTGTAACCTGCTGTCCTCAGTGCAGTTAAAATCACCTCCAATAAATAAATATTCCTCACTGCTACATTTCTCAATAACTTTATTCAAAGCATCTAGTAATATGACCCTCTCCACTCCCACAACTGGAGCATAGATGGTAATAAACACCATTTTTACTTTCTCATACACTGCTCTTATTTTCAACAGACGGCCTTTAATGACCTCCTCAGATTCCACTGACTAAGGAATAAAGATTTTGGAAAAGAGAATTCCAACCCCACCACTGTGACTAGCCTGATGACTTTAGAAGGATTCACCAGTCCATTTTCTTCTCCAGTCAGCCTCATTATCAGCAGTACTGTGTGTCTCTTGTACAAAAATAATATCCAACTTTTTTAGAGAGCACAGCTTGAAAAGAGAAGCTCTTTTCCCATCATCCTTTGCCCCATTTAAGTTCAACCTGCCTATACGTATATCTCCCATAGCATAGAAAAGTAGTAGTGACACAGAAACCAAAGAGCAAAACAAAAGAAAAAAGGAAATATTCTGAACGTTATCCATCATCTTCTAACTGCTTTTTGACCTTTTGCACTAGTTTTTTAATACGGTAAATTTCCTGGTCAGTGAAAGCTTTCTCTCCCAGGACTCTAGGACTTCTCAGATAAACCTCCACTGAGTCAAGAAAAAGCTGCAAGTCAGGAAACACTTTCTCCACTTTAAACGTTTCTGGCTCCCTTTGTGTCCTACAGACACAAAGTGGCTACTCGTTAAAGAGTAGCCACTCTTCTTGTGAGCCCACGTCTGTGAAGAGGCCAGAGACTCTTTATCATGAGTCCACGTGTATTGTCGACTCCACATCACTCTCCTCATCACCTTCACTGTCACCTGACTACTGACATTCACTATTAGGAGAAACTTTCTTCACTTTACAGGCGGATTAACGCTATTCATTTGGTTTCCTCTTTTTAGTATCATTAGACAAATCTTTATCTACCATCATTTCATCCTCCTCCTCCTACAAAGAACATCCTACATCCCCTGCTTTGGTCTGTGCGATTTGCTGGGGGGGATAGGGGGGGGGGGGGGGTAAATCCCCCCCCCCCCCCCCCCTCTGTTTGTGATGCCCCCCCCCCTCTGGTCATTCATGATTTATCCCTGGGGGGGATACATTCCAACCCCCCCCCCCCCCTTGTCTGACTAAGTAATATTAAGGATTTAAAAAAATGTATATAAACTAGGGCTGTCAGTTTTAACGCGTTAGACCACAACGGCAACATTTTTTTTTTTTTTTTTTTTTTTTTTTTGTCGCCGTTAATTGCGCATCAAAACTCACACACACCGTTCCATAATGTTTTTTCCCCGCCATGCTCTCCGGACTGTGTTTCTTTTATCCTCAACGCTTTCCGTAGTTTCAAGAGCGCTAGAGACTGTAGCAAAACAGACCCGTCCTCACTGTTGCACAGACTGTTTATTTCATGCGACTTTGGGCTTGCTTTTTTCTAAAGGCGCTTGTAAATAAAAAAATAAAAAAAATGAAATAAATGCCCAAAAAAAACGGGTTGCGTTTTTTTTAGGCACGTTTCTGAAAGTGAAATCGCTTATTTAGGCTCTAAAATTAGTGACGAAACAGCGGTTATTAAGAGACCTGCCTGCACTAGACACTTTGGATCCAGCTGAAATATCCCTCCGCCATAGGAGCTGACGGTAGTAAAGGCAGACAGAGCAACTCTGCACGTATTTTCTGCAGTTTATGGTGCATTAACCGGTGATAACTGCTGAAAGTAGATTACATGGTGCAGATCACCATTTTGAGCAGACACTGGTTCTGAAGATGAGCTTTTAACGCTGATAACATTGCAGAAACCCAACCCATAAACCGTACTTTATTGCTTATTAATTCGTTTTCTCTGTATTTGACAAACTAATGCTGAATTACGTTGCCAAACGAAGGACCTGAAGTTACTAAACAGTTGCTAAACAGTCTGTTTTAGGGTATTAAGCTCCTGCAGTTGCAAGCAAAGTGTAAGACTGGAATGACCTGGAAATTTAAAACCTTTTTCCAGGCCTAAACTGTATGAATATGGATATAAACAGCAAGCAAAAATATTGTTGTTGGTGTGAAAGCTCAGAATTAGATGTGTGTGAGAGAGAGTGAAAAAACGAACAATAAAACTTATGACTTTATTAAACTGTAAATTGCGAGTCCGCGCGTGGAAGTCACCTGAACGTCTTCTCAACAGGGCAAACTGCCCGAAAGAAGAGAGAACGATGGTTTCTCTGAGCTTTTATAGTCGGTCTCTATGGTGGCAGTTGTCCCAACTGTGTTGCATGCTGGGAGTTGCAGTTTGTCATGTCATGATGGCATAACAAAGTGGTTGCACATGCACCAAGCACAAAACACTATTGACTGAGGGCAAGATCAATAAAGGGGTGATGACCACAAAGGCAGAATCATTGTTGCGGTAACATAAAAACAAAATGGAGATTCTTTCTGCTGTAGCTAACATCCAGCTTGGCTCAAACACTATAGGATGGAGGGTGTGCACGCTGTCTAAGTCAAAGAGGTAGCTGGGTTTGGACCTGAACAAGTGCTTGTGGTGCTCACTTCAGTGTGATGACTACAATAATATGTCACAGCTGGCTGTTATCACGAGCATGGTGTTTGATGACTTTTCCACAAAATAGGATTTTCTGACCCTACTTCCACTTAACCCTTCACTGCATTGTTAATGTCAACCCCCTTGGTAATGGCGTTACTTGTTGGAAAAATAGACTGATGACATGATGTCCCTTGGGATCAGTGTTGTTTTTGGCAGCCATTTTAGTTTAAGTCAGTCTTTTGGACAAAAATGTTTTTTAGTTTTTGAAACATTTAGTAATCTGTACATGGGATAGTTTTTGTCCAGTTTTAGCAAAAAAACAAAACAGGACACACACACACACACACACACACACACACACATACACACACACACACACACATATATATATATATATATATATATATATATATATATATATATATATATATATATATATATATATATATATCCACTTAACACTACAATTGCTAAGAAAACAAAGAACTCTTCACCAGTATGCGGTGTCCACTTGAATTTGTTCCCTGCTTAATCAGTCGTTGTGCATTGGTATTTGTGTTTGAAACAATACGGTGCTAACACTAAAGAAAGGTTTGAAAAGGTTGTTAAGTTAAAACAATCGATAAGATAAGCTATCCAGTGGCAGTGAAGAGGGTTAAAAAAAAAAGAATGAAAGAAGAAAGAATGGAAGTTTGAGAACTTATCATAAACCAGCACAAGTTTGGTGTTCACAGGTAGGCCTATTGACTTGGAATATATAATAGTTGAAGTTTGGACTCAAGATTGAAAAAATAGTTTTCTAAACAAACCTGCAATTTTTTTTATTTATCCCCCCCCCCCTTCGAGGTATTGTGAATACTATACTTGACTGAGTGAAACTGTGTGCATGTTGGCTAGGATTGGGAATTGATAAGATTTTCACGATTCCGATTCCCTTATCGATTCTGTGAAACGATTCGATTCCTTATCGATTCTCTTATCGATTCCAATTTGGGGAAATTTTTTTAATCTCTTAAACAAAAATAGACATGGTATTAATCATTTAAATTTAAAGTCATACTAATTTAACATTTCAGAAACATAAAAAGACAAGAAATCAACATTAAAGTATGGTTTATGGGTTGGGTTCTGCAATGTTATAAGATGAGTATAAAACTCATCTTTAGAACCAATCTCTGCTCAAAATGGTGACCTGCACCACCTAATCTACTTTCAGCAGTTATCATCAGTTATTGCAACCGTAAACTGCAGAAAATACAGGCAGAGCGGCTCCTTCTGAGTTTACTCTCTGCTCCTGTCAGGATGAGCTCCAGTGCGTTATGAGGCAGAGGGATATTTCAGCATCACCTAGTTTAGAGCCCAAACAAGCGACTTCACTTTCAGCAACGAGCCCAAAAAATTGCAACTCCACAACTCATGAAATTTACAAGCGACTTCAGAAAAAATAAGACCAAAGTTGCATAAAATAAGTGGGCTTCACAACAGTGAGCATTCTATCGAAGTGTGTCATATCACTCCGCCCCTCTGGTCAGGTAAACAAATGTCCCCGCAAATTCTACATTATAAAAAAGAAAAACCTGCCGAAAAGTCTCGCTCTCATGTCATCTTGAAGACATTCTTCTCGAAATGTTGGCTACAGATGACGTGTTTTCTCTCTGGCCAGAAGTTCGATGGCAAGTTGGCAATCCAACAAAAGAGCCCATGGTGGATCATGAATCGGAAAGGTGAAAAAACTGCTCCTGTCAAACAAAAGAAATGCCGCCCCATCGGGTAAAGCGATCGAAAGTCCGGTCAACAAGGAAAAATCAGTGGATCATTAGCTATACCTAAAACTAATATGTTTGTGGTGATTTAATGAATTTAGCGTTAATCAGCCATACACGTTTTTCCTATCTGTCTACTATATGAGGGCACGCTGTCGGTGGAGGAGGAGTGAAAAACAAGCAAAGGTGACCGTCATTGTATTTGCCCTTTTCTGTTGAAATGGAGGACTAGTCATACTCTTTGCCCAGCGAGGCAGAAGCGAAAGTAACCAAAGAAAGAAAAATAAGTAATAACCTGAGAAAACGAGAGTCTATATCGCCGCAGCTATTATTACCAGGTGGAGATGATTCATGAGCCCGTTCACTGTCTGTAGTGCAGCAGCAAGACCAGGTCTCCTTACTCGTGTTTAGAGCCGGTTTTTAGAGCTCAAATAAACGACTGCATATTCAGAAACAAACCCATAAAAACGCAACTCTCAGAATTTACAAGCATCTTTGAAAGAAAACAAGTGGACTTGGCAACAGTGATAAAAACCATTTCACAAGATGACCACAGCTATTATCAGTAGTTAATACATGAAGGACATGTTTACATTGTCACATGTATGATACCCTGCGGCTTCTGTAGTAGTTATTACACGCTATATACCTGATTCTCGCCAGATGGATGTAGTTCCACTGAGCTCCACACGGCTCTACACATGCGTCCGGGGAGGGATTTCAATACCACATAAAATGGATGAGCCAATGAGGATCACCGGGCGGGATTTTCATAGATGTGACGTATCAGAGAAGCAACTGTTTGGATTCAGACAACAATGACGGCTTGCAGCGAGGAAGTAAGCGGTAAACAGATACCCACGAGTCCCCATTTTGGATGATTTGTTCCCGGCAAAAGCTGTCCCCAGAAATGTCCCCAATTTCAGTGCATCATGGTGGAGTAAAAAAGTTTAACACAGCAAGAGGTATTTACCTAGTCCTGTCGCTTTAAAAGAACACCAAAGAACAGCTTTGAAGGCTTTTATTTATGGTTTTGATATTGTTTTCAGTTTTGATGTTGGTTTTGATGTGAGTGGTTGAAATAGCATGTCAGTAAAGATTATCATAAAGAAGTGGATTATCCAATCATATACAAATATTTTTGATAAGGCCCCTCCTTCTGAACTACATCTCCAATGGAGCAATCCCAGGTGGAAGTGTGAAGCTATGTGAAACAAAATCCATCTGGCGAGAGTCACAGCACAGCACCAGAATGAGCAATGTAAACAAAAGCCATTGCATAGGGATATAGTGAGGACATCCCACAACGCATTGCAAAATCACATGTCCTTTTTAGCCCCATGGGTTTTGCCCATGTTAAAGTTTTGTCATATTGTATTTAATCAAATGCTTTGTTTAACCTGAAATTACCTTGTGCCTTCAAGAAATGTTGCTGCTGTATCCTTAAGTATTTTACCTAGTAGTATTGAGTTTTAAATTTTAGCGTCATGACAACCCAACCATAATGTAAGCAAATCAGCTGATGGATGGTGTTGACTACCTTGCTAAGCTCAAAGCCTAATAACATTTTATTCACCTGAGTTTTTGTTCAGCATTATACAAGACACAAAAAAATTATAATAATGACATATTGAAATAATGTGTTGCATTATAAACTCTATGGACAGTAACAAACTCAGAAAAAATATCTCAACTGTTGCGTTGGGTGTGTGCCAAGTTATTTTCTAGTTGTCTTAAGGGAGAGAAACAAGGAAACTGCTCATGCTCATGCTGTTTACTGCTGGGATGTGTGTTGTGAGTCAGTGCCATCATTGTATTTGCACTAACATGGCACATTTTCCACATTGTCACCCGATTCACCAACATTCAACACATGACTATATGATATGATTGTTTTTTTTTTTGTGTGTGGATTTTTTGTTTGTTTACTAATGACTTTAAGTGCCATTTTCCTACATACACCCCCTTTAGTCTCTGCTTGTTTAGACCACAGGGGCAAATTTTGTTTCTCTAGTTTCATTTTATTTGTTTATTATTCCCATTTTTTTTGTTTAACCTCACTTGAAAATGGCCTCTTCTATCTTGATTCTTCCCCCTCCTGCAGCGTATTATCCTTATTATCCTTCTTCCATAACTGTTTGTGGTTGTCCCTTCTGTACTATAGCCCCTGGTTTTCCCAGTTCTCCCACAGCTACCTATTAATACTTGGTTGTTATACAGAAAGGGCAGCTTTAGCAGACCAAGGCTCCCAAGACTTTTGCCGCTCTTTACATAAAAAATAAACAATGTGTGACTACTTCAGTGAATGTTTATGGGAGTGCATAATTCCACAGTCTGTAGCCACAGCTCCACAAATTCCCTGCCATTATGCAAGAGATTTATTTTTACTTTTCATAATTAGCTGCTACTTTTCCCCCACAGCAAATATGTTTCTGATTGAATTCTTGGCAGTAGAAGCCTTTGTGTGTAGTTTGCATGTCCTCCTTGTGCCGTGGTACATTTTCTCCAAGCCTCCCACCGTTCCTCAGATATTGAAAGACATGGGTGAGTTTGATTTGGTGCTGATTGGCAGTACGAGGGACTTCAAGTCACCACCTCGGACTTATCCGATTTACATGCTTTGTCATGATTCTTTAAAAGAACAAATGTAATTAACTAAAGCAAAATAAAGCAAGTTCCATAGCTTTACTACATAATACAAAACTGTTTTGCACATAGTTTTAACACCGTTTCTTCTTCTGAGTGATTGACTTTAGGGTGCTGGCTATCAACTTCTAGACCAAAGGTGACCCATTCTTATTTTCTTAGCACTTTGAAATGATCAGTTTTGGTTTTTCACCTGCTTTTTGAGAGCTGTCCAGAGTCTCAGCGGGGTTAAGATCTTAGTAGTCTTAATGTTCTGATCTTTAATCTTTAACACATTTGTCTTGTGACATTGAGCTTGCAGGGCAAGCCATACCATCTTTATTTATAAAGCGCTTAAAAACAGCCAACAGCTGAAACAAAGTGTTGCATATCGCTCCAAGCCAAAATACATCCATTAAAAAAACTGAGATAAAAAGATAATGCATAAAAACACTAAAAGAAACAGTAAAACCAATTTATAATGGAACGTAAAGCCTAACTAAAAGCCAAAGAATAATAGTGGGTTTTAAGGCAAGTTAAAAGTGGGTAGTGAAGAAGCTTGTCACACTCTAATGCAGTTGAAACCGATTTTCAGCCAGACAGTTACGTTTTAAAGAGTTTATTGAAGGGGTGAATAATGGCAGATGAAGCTGGCAAACAGTCACAGTCTTGGCAGAGAACCCTGATAGAAAGTGCTGGTTTACCGGGATGAGCAGAGAACCAGGTGACAGAACCAGCAGGCCGTGTGGACCGGAGAACCACCAGAACGGGTAACCAAGCAGCTGAGACTCACAGAGGAACAGGTAGCATAGCAGTATGGAAACTCAGGCAATCTCAGCTAGGAGAGTTCAGCTGGCAGGTACACAGGATCTGATAGAGCAGGAAACAGGCTGAGCTGCAGCATGCAGACACCGGCGACCTTAGCAGGAGAGTCCAGCTGGCAGAGCTCACATGAGCAGGTGAAGCAAAGGCAAATCACACGGGAAGCACAACAAAGAGAGGGAGCGATGAGGAGCAGGAATGAGTGAGTGAGCTGTCTGGCAGAGAAGGGTAGGCAGAGGCAGGTATAAGTAGGCTGGTGAAAAGGTGAGCTGAGTGAATAATTAGTTGGAACAGGTGGAGATAATGTAGAGTGGAGTGGTGGCTGAAGGCAGACTGAGCTGGAAGCATGACTGCTGGTGGCTGAAATGGTTAACGAATTAACAGAAAATGTCCTCATAAGTGTAAAGTTAAACTAAACAGAACCATAAGTATGACAGAACCTTTCTTATGTACAGGGGCAGGTCATTCCACAATTGAGGATCAACAATAGAAAAGGCCCTTTCCCCTATGAACTTCCTCTTAGGCCTCGTTACCTCTAGGAGATGCAGTTCAGCTGACCTGAGGGGTCGAGAGGGCGAACATGTTTTTATTGATCTGATGTCATATTCTAATCATAAATGTTGTGTTTCATTAACTGTGAGCAGAAAAACATCATAATTAACAGAAATGAATGTTTGAAAACATGTCTGTGGAATTAATCTAATGCTGATGTTTCACTTGAGTTGTGATTGTGAATTGATTGTGAATTGAGTTACTGAAATAAATACAGTTATTGAATATACCTACACTGTATCAGGATGGTTCACTTCTTTTTCTTTAAATACTTTTTTTAAAATATCAAAACAATAAGGCAGAATTCATCAGAGAAAAGAACTGTGCTGTGATATTCTGCTGTCTATCTTTGTACTTCCTGTAGGATTTCAGTTTTTCCTGGTTGTTTTTCTTCAGCAGAAGTGGATCCTTTGCTGCCGTTCTTGACACATGGCAATCATTCCAAGTGCTCATTTGTAAAATTGTAACCTACTTCTCAGGAGATTGTCCTGGTGCTTGCTAGACACTCACATGGTCCATAAAACGAAAGTTACGTATGTAACTACGGTTCTATGAATCACGGATGACCGCCAGAGGGCGGTGCTGAGAGCACTGAATGTTCCTTTCGGGCATGCGCAGTTCGAGTAATCGCACCAACAGAGTCACATCTGTGATGCTGGATGACCATTCAGAGGCTATATAGCCTGGTGTCATCCTTGGCTCTGTTCCTACAGAATCTTCTCGCAGAAGCAAGGATTCTGAGTGACAGAGAAACTCTGGTGGCCGCAATGTATGCCTCCAATGCCCTTACTGGGCACAATAACTCAGACCCATCCTAAGTTGCACCTGACTGAGGCTGAAACCGAGCCAACCGCAATGGCTGGTTACGGTGTAAAGGAGACATCACGTTAGGTACAAATGCAGTATTAAGCCACAGATTAACACAGGAGCCATCTGAAGCCAACCTGATACAGGTAGGGCTGACAGAGAAAGCATTTAGCTCACTGGCCCTCTTAGCTGAGACGACAGCCAACAGAAAAGCAGTCTTGCAGGAAAGCCACTTGAGGTCCACTTGGGCCAACGGCTCAAATGGAGGGTGGCACAGAGCCACGAGAACCAATGGTAGATCCCAATCGGGCACTTGTGGAGCCGGCAGTAGACGTAACCTACGAGCACCGCGCAGAAATAGAGACACCAGATCATGGCACCCCACTGTACGGTCGTCGACAGGTAGGTTGATTGCTGCAACGTACACCTTAAGGTTTGAAGGAGAGCGGCCCTTATCAAGAAGAAACTGGAGGAACTCCAGAATAGGGGGCACTGAGCAGGTAACCGGATTCTCATCGCGGCCAGAGCACCACTGAGAAAAGAGACGCCATCCGTTAACATACTGCAGCCTAGTGGAGGGTGCCCTAGCACTCAATATGGTGTGTCTGACAGGATCTGAACACCCAGTCAGCCTCCCAGGGGCCATGCCCACAGCTGGAGACGTTGAGGGTTGGGGTGCCATATCTGTCCCCCCAACTGAGACAGTAGATCCCTCCTTGTTGGAAGACGCCATAGAGTACTGAGACACAGACTCCAAAGCAGCAGGAAACACGGGCGCACTGGCCAGAACGGAGCTACCAGCAACACCCTGTGGCCTTCCTCGAGAAACCTCCGTAGAGTAGGCCAAATCAGCGAGAGGGGTGGAAAGGCATACAGGAGAACCCGTGGCCATGAATGGGCCAGCGCGTCCTGGCCCAGCGCGTCCTGGCCCAGCGCGTCCTGGCCCAGTGCGCCCGCCTCCCCTGTCAGGGTCGACTCCTCTGTGGCGAACAGATCTACCTCTGCCTGGGCAAAAAGGTTCCAGATCATGCGCACTACGTCGCGGTGAAGAGACCACTCCCCCAGAGCAGGTGCCTGGCGGGATAGAGAGTCTGCAACCTGGTTCTGCTGTCCTGGCAGATACGCTGCGCGCAGGGTGGGCAGACGGGGAAACATCCATTCCAGGAGATCCCTGGACACCATCAGGAGGCGTACCGACCTGGTGCCTTCCTGGTGGTTTATATGGTAAACAACAGGGGTGTTGTCCGTCCGAACTAACACATGCCTTCCCTCTAGGTGGGGCAGAAGGCACCTGAGGGCCATGTGCACAGCCTGCAGCTCCAGCACGTTTATGTGCTCGGTGCACTCCCTTGGGTCCCAGAGACCCCGAACCGCTCTGTGTTGCCACACGGTGCCCCAGCCCATGGGGCTGGCATCCGTGGTGACAACTTCCCTTCGACACACCACTAACCCCATTGGACCACCACTGGACAAAAGGGTCCTGTCTCACCAAGGAGCTAGGGCATGAAGGCACATCCTCGTCACCATGAGCCTGAGACGCCTGTGCAGCCTGGCGTCTAGGCGAAAGCTGTTGAGCCACTGCTGCAAAGGACGCAGAAGGAGAAAACCCAAGGGCACGACACGAGTGACTGATGTCAGTTTGCCCAGCATTCGCAGGAAGATTATATAGGGAAACTGCCTGCCCAGCCTGAATCGACCGACAAGCTGGAGTATGTCGTCCACCCTGTGAACAGATGGATGGGCCTTCATAGTAGTGGAGACCAGATGCATCCCAAGAAAGGTGGTTGTCTGAGATGGAACCAGACAACTCTTTGCAAGGTTGACTTTGAGGCCCAACCATGACACCTGAAGAAGAAGCCGGGACATATCCCGAGAGGCAGCTACCTGAGTGGGAGCACAAAGAAGCCAGTCGTCCGGGTATGGCAGAATCCTGACTCCAGAGGCCTGCAGAGGAGAGAGGGCCGCTTTCATGCATCGAGTAAACACCCTCGGGGAAAGGGAGAGCCTGAATGGCAGCACCCGGAATTGCCAATGGCAACCCCAATAAGCAAACCTGAGAAAGTGCCGATGTTCTTCCGCAATAGGCACATGAAAGTAGGCGTCTGTCAGATCTATTGACGTAAACCAATCCCATGCCACAACGGCCTGAAGGACCTCTGCTGTGGTGAACATGTGGAAGGGAAGGACTTTCAGGTACTGATTGATTCCCTTAGATCTAAAATGGGGCAAAAACCGCCTGTCTTTTTTGCCACGAGGAAGTATGTTGAATAGTAGCCTCTGGGTTGCTGCAGAGGATCCACAGCCTTGATTGCTTCCTTGGCCAGGAGGGCAGAAAGCTCCTGGTCTTGTGCTAGGGATCTCACCGGGTCGGTGATAATAGTCAATTTGCATGAGAGAGGGGGGCCGCCGTCGGAACTGAAGCCTGTAGTCATGGGTTAAGGTGGCAACCACCCATGGATCCACAGTGTGAGCAGCTCAGAAATTCAGCTGCTGATGGGAAAAATGGCCGACTGCTGGCCCGGTGGGATCATCTTCTATCCCCTGGAGCCCTAGGAGCCCTGGGGGGAGAGCGTCCAGGATCTGAGGCCCGGGTCTGTCTAACTGGGCGGCCGACTGGCTCACGAAAGTCCCTGCTGGGTCTCTGACGCACATCACAAGGGTAGGAACCACCAGGTCTATCACCAGTCCGGGGCCGTGGCCGAACACTGGGGGTAGCAGCAGGGCACGAATGCTAAGGAAAGGGGGGTACGCTCCTGCAAAGGCCAGAAAGCTGCTGGCTGGTCTGACGCGCCTGAATAGTCCGCTCCAGCGCCTCCAGGGCAGCTGTTCCAAACAACTCTCCTGGCACAACCAGGACACTCCTGAGGGTCCTACAGCATGCCTCGGTGAGAGGAGATTCTGCAAGCCAGACCTTTCTGCGAGTTTGGACAAGGAATGACATGACATGGCCAAGCTCTCTGGTCATCAGCACAAAGGCCTGCAATGCTGCGTCGCTGCAGCTGCACCACCAGCGTCCTGAACCGATGCAAAGAGGGCGAACATAAGGTGCGCAAGGGAGTTGCCAAGGCGGCCAGCACACGCTCCTGCATTGTATGCCTTACACAGAAGGTCATCCGTAACCCGACATTGAGTCCGCGTGCATCTGAAGTCAGGACGCAGGGCTTCATCTGACGACACAATCAGTGAAGCGACAGCGGGTTCAACTGCTTGCATACGGTCCAGGCCAGCTTTCACCGGCTCGTGCATGGCAGCTAACACCAGACCATCTGAGGAGAGCCGTGACAACGCTCTCGGGTCCCGCCATAAAGCGTGCAACTCCTTAAGGTACTCCTCTGATGGAGGTACAGAAAAGGGATTAGGAGCCCGTTCGCGCCTGAAAAAGGCACTCCCGGAGTCAGATACCTCTCCTTGTGGGAGTTCCAGCTGCAGCTGCTTCAGGGCCATAGACATGACATCCCGCATGGAACTGTCACCAGCCTCTCCCGCTGTATTCTGGGATGAAAATTACCCAGTGACAGAGGCTTGAGAGGACCCTGCCTCCTCCTCATCTCTAAAATGAGAACCAGAGGCAGCCAGAGATATGACATCCTCCTCTGCTACTAGTTCAGGCATGGGTGGAGAAGAGAGCCCACCCACTGGAAGAGAGGCATCAGACTGACGTGTCTGCAACAAAGACTTCATCTCTGCCAACACCGCCAACAACTGCTCCACCCTTGTGGTCAGGCCCTGGTCAAGTTTGGCCGTCACCAGGTATAAAACTAATAAACCAAAGAAACTAACAGCATTAGTTGTATTCAAACTTCGGTAAATTAAGTTGGTCACACTGGGAGAGGGGGCGGAAACGCTGCTGTCACCAGGTATAAAACCAATAAACCAAAGGAGCTAACAACGTTAGCCGTATTCAAGCTTCAGTAAATTAAGTTGTTCATACTGGGAGAGGGGGCGGAAACGCTGCCGTCACCAGGTATAAAACTAATAAACCAAAGAAACTAAAAGCATTAGTTGTATTCAAACTTCGGTAAATGAACTTGGTCACACTGGGAGAGGGGGCGGAAACGCTACCGTCACCAGGTATAAACTGGTTAACCAAAGGAGCTAACAGCGTTAGCCGTATTCAAATTTCGGTAAATGAACTTGGTCACATTGGGAGAGGGGGCGAAAATGCTGCCGTCACCAGGTATAAACTGGTAAACCAAAGGAGCTAACAACGTTAGCCGTATTCAAACTTCGGTAAATGAAGTTGGGGTGAAAGCGCCGCAGTCACAAGTTCCCAACCTAAACAGCCCAAGCTGTAGGTAACACGGTAACTGCTACCTTCACCAGCAAACAGTGAACTTACCTTCTGAAAAACTTCCAACAGATCAACCCATCCCTGGGAGGGTGGAGGAAAACCGCAACTCCAACGAGAGATGGGGCGTCAAACAACAGGGAAGATAGCGAACCGCTTGCAAGAAGAAAAAAGGAACACAGAGGCCAAGGATGACGCCAGGGTCATCCTTGGCCTCTGAGTGGTCATCCGGCGTCACAGGTGTGACTCTGTTGGTATGATTACTTGAACTGCACATGCCTGAAGGGAGCATTCAGTGCTTTCAGCACTGCCCTCTGGTGGTCAGGAGGGATGAAATAGGACACACCAGTGGTGGCTGCTGGTAACGGGAGGATTTAATTAAATCCAAATGTAACATATTGTATTAACAAATGTTGAAACATAAAACTCATTACTTTCCTTTTCCAGGAAATGGTCTATGACCCTGTCATATCAGCTGACTGTCTTTTCCATTGATTTGACCAGTTTCCTCTCAATGGCTTTTTAAGCAAGAGAAGCTGCGTTCTACACCAGCTGATGTAGCTCCTATTTTGGCAACCAAGCACAACAGCTTGTACAGCTGTGACATTGCACCATCTAATTCCATGTCTTTAAAAAATACCAAAAAATCACACAGTTTTCCTCTCTTCCCTTGCAAGTCCCAATTTAAATATAGATCTTGAAGTTCAGATTTTAGTTTCCCTGAATCAAATAAATGACCATATATTTTCAGGACACGTATGAATGCCTGCTCTGGAAACACATGTTTCATTTCATGAAACTGCCCTGGATTGACCAGTTCCAGAAGCTGCAGGCTTTCTAGGTTTGAAAAACGCCTTGAAATCTTTTCTGTCAGATTGTCAGCGATAGCCATGTACAGTTTTCTGTAATGATCCTGAGGGTCATGCATTTGTAACTGGCGGCGCTTTCCCATGGGCTCATCTTCAGGGTCTGCTGTGAGATTTGCTGCTTTTGAATAAACAATTTGAAAAGCCTCTTCTGACCTTTTCTCATAGACAAAGGCCTGGAGAGATACAATTTTAGTTTTACAAAACCCCACATCCATAGCCCTCTGTTGGACAATGTCAAAAATAACATCTGTTTCACAGAAAATTTGGTTGTACGTGTACAAAAGGAAAACTACGGAGGAGGATTAGGGCCATTCAAAAAAAAAAGTCTATTTAATTATGACTTTTCTCAGAATTCTGAGAAAAAAGTCAAAATTCTGGCTTTAATCTCAGTATTCTGAGAAAAAAATTAATAGACTTTTATTTTATTTTTTTGAACGGCCCTAATCTTCTTCCGTAGTAAACAAACTCAAAGTCCATCTTCATTATGTTCCCATTGGCACAATCTATTGTCTCATCATCCATGTTTTCTTTTCCAGATACAAGCTTTTCAAAAACCTGTAGCAGGGTATCATAATTATCTCACAATGTGAGATGTAAAATTCCATCTAGTGGGAGCATTTTTGGGCAGTTTTGAACACCCTACAGACTGAAGAAATGACAATCTCTTTGTAGAAAGTGGTAAACCCAGTGACAGTTGCAAAAATACTCTTGACTAAGGCAATCATTTAGCATCCTGAAACAACACTAGGTTCAGCCTGTGTGCATAACAATGCACAAATGGGGACTATTTCTTTAACCTTGGCCTGCACACCCCATTATAGGTTTGGGCCACTAGTTTTTCTCTGAAATTGTAGCTCTGCATGTTGTGGCTTAAAACTTCAAACACAGACTGAGCATCTCGTCCTTCTGACACATCAAAAAAATCCAGTGAAATGTACCTTTATTTTGCCTGCACTATCCACGTAACGAACAATAACAGACATCTGTGCATAGCATGATAAATCTGTAGTTTCATTCACCTGCCATACAAAAAATGGGGCACTTTGAATTTCACTTTTGATCTAATCAGAAACAGTGGCAGCAATAGCAGAAATCAGATCATTCTGGATGGAATGAGACATACCAGAAAACACAGCTGATGATTGGAATTGTGAGACAGAGTCATATTTTTCTAATGTTTCTGTAAATTCTGTGTGAATTCCCTTTATTGGTTGATTCACTGCCCTCATCCTGCCCCCTGAATACCAACTCTTGGCAGCCAAGTAAAGAAGTAACATCAATAAGATGATTCAAGAAGGCCCTGTTTTTTTACTTTCATTTTGTTTTACTACCTGAATGTCCACACCTTCATTGATAGCATGTTCAACCCTGACCTTCCCAAAGTAACTTAACTTTGCACATGAAACATGTTCTTTGTTCTCCTAATGTTTTTTGTATCCTCTTTCAAAATCATTCAGATCTGAAAAAGCCATCTTTGACCAAACAACACATCTCTTAGTTTCATCAAAAGACATGTCCAACAATACATTTTATTTGTAACAGCACTCCCTCTGAGCCAGTTAACCTTCGTATACCAGGAGAGTTGAAATGACCTGTTTCCTTTACCCTTCTTTTGAACTATACTAATATTTGGTATTGGTCTGCCATACTGTTTAATTCAATTTTTTTCCTCATAAGGAAGACTATCAGTGTCTTCCCTAAAAGTGTGTCCACGATGTTAGCAGCAACACTGTCTGCTGCCATCATGGCTGGGCTAACAACAAGCTAGCTTGCAAGTTGCTTCCCTACAATGGTAAAGAAATGAACGAACAAAACTTTAACAAGATGCTTGGATTTTGTAATTTCTTTGGAATGTTGTGTGTACAACGGGTGGAAATAGCTGTTGTGAAGCTCTCTGAAATAATAAACTCCAGAAACCACGGCAAGAGTTCAGCACAAGATGACTGCTCTGACTGAATGATCGCTTTTACCTCTTTTGTCTGAACCTGATGAGGAAAACCTCCCCTCTGTCTGGCCACTCAGTCAAAAATCGTTTAGCGTGTTCTGCCAATCAGCGTCGGGCAGCCAGCTTCGAGGCCCGTCCCTGCTCCATAGATCCCTTAAAAGGTTTAACCTTATTGGAAGTGACGAAATTTTGCGTGTTAGCCAATCAGGGCCCTACTTTCTCGCTGGTTGGAGGCTCAAACCTCAACGGGGATTTCGCATGGAGACTGAAAGGCAGTGTCCTGCTGCTCCAGAGTGGAGGGGAGATGGCGTCTGAGAGCGGACTCAACAGCTGATTAATGCGCAACATACTCATGAAATTAAACACATTTTAGCGCACATTTAATGCAGTTTAATGACTACATTTATGAAGTTTAACAATGCATATTTTACCAATTATTTTATGAATTATACAGGTTTAGCCTCCCTAGTATTAAATGAGAAATCAGCACTGCTTCACACCTTTTTTAGAGAAACCTTTGATAAGACAAGATGAGAGGATTTCAGCACTCTTGTCTGTTTTTGTATCGATCAAACCGTTACTTGATAGTGAGCTCAACTAGAACATTTCAAAGCTTTACCTGTGCTGATGATGTGAATACTGGAACAACATTGGCTGATCATTGTAGCAGGACAAGAATTCTGTGAAAATATTTTTATACTAAGTAAACTGTACTTTGTTGGTTTTAACCTCTGTGTAACTAATGTCTAATACTTTAAAATAGTAATGCAGTTCATATCAATCTAGTTAATTCGGTACAATATCATACAGTCCAATTCAGTAAATACATTACAATTTAATTCTATCAAAACATACTTTATCAGTCCCAAAGGGAAATTAAATGTTGTTGTAACTCAAATTATAGGGGTTTCCTCAATGCGTGTTTGTAGATACTGATGACTCTAGGCAGTAAGGATCTCCTGAAGAGGTCTGTATTAAAGCAAATCTGGAGAAGCCTCTGACTGAAGACGATGCAGTTAAAGTTAGTTGATTATTTAATGCCAGTTACTAAAAAGTTACTTGTTTAAGGACAATTTAATCACTTCAGTAATTTTGCAACAACTCTCATCTTGAGCAAGCATACGGTGGCAGTAGAAAGAAGCTACTTCTTTTTTATAGCAGGGCTCTCTATGTATGTATGTATGTATGTATGTATGTATGTATGTATGTATGTATGTTTGTATAAGCAAAAAATGGAACTTCATGGTATTTTCAGGTGTGAAATTGTATTTACTTAATTTCAATGAATACACTAAACAGAGTAGACAGGTACATAGTGTACAGGGAAATATTCTATGAACTGAGCTAAATGCAAACATGTGCTAAATAAACACAGACTACTGTGCCAACCTATCAAACAAAACTAGTGCATACCCTTGTCTTTCAAGATTTTCACAATTAGAACTTAAATATACAGGAAGACTTGAAAGTGTGTGCTTAGTAACATAAAGTAAACTTTTTCTCCCTAGCTTTCTCTCTTTTATGTAGAAACAGTATTTACAATAAATTGTATTTTTGATAGTTTTTTGTCACATTTATCCTGAACAAGGTCAAAATATAATTTTACTCTTTTTAAAGCACAGCTTTCTCAGCAGCTTCTAACCTCTAGTATTATTAGGGCCAGCTCTTTAAAAAGTAATGCATGCTGTGGAAATCAATAAGGAGGTACACATATCACCCACCTGTACGCTCCTAAGCGGTTTGGCTCACCTGTGTTCAGTGCAATACACTACAGTTTGTGCTCTGTGTAATTGACTTTTCTTTCTTCCATTTTTCTTTGATATCAGGTTAAGAGAGATACCTGGGGTACAACTAAATACATGGAGCTGTACATCGTGGCAGACAGCAGACTGGTAAGATGTTTCTTCCCCATCCTACACACCCCTCAGGGGAATATTCCTCTGTACAATCAATTGTGACGTTTGCCTCTAAATATATCAGGAAGCTATCAAGTAAGGCTAGAAACAAGATTGGACGTTCCACACAATCGTTTCAGTCAAGGCTAATGGAGCTCTTAACGGCTTAGAACTGAAATAATAACAGTGAAGAAAAGCGTGTGGAGCGATGCTCAAAGATTTTGTCTGATTAATGAGAGTAGATTTAGGTGGGATCTAAAGGTTAAGGGCTTTTAAACACAGAATATACCAGTGTGATAAGAGCAGGATTTCACTCAAAGACTCTTTTCTACTGTATTAGTGCCATGGTAACAGAGCCCCTGAGCAGAGTGGTGCTGTTGTTCTGGAAATTTGGACATCCAATTTCCATAAAAGTTGGAATGCTGTTTAAAGTGTATTTCATTTCCCTTTAAAAAGATTAAAGTATTTTTTATTTGTATTGAGTTGAAAATCAGAATAAAACAGCACTAAACTTTGCATTAAAATGAGTACATGCAATAAAGAAATTTTGTTTTAATATGTTTTTGCTGATTTTAATCTAACAATGCTTGTGATTTTCCAAAACATTGCGCCAGGACTCTTTTGAAATGTTCGATAGTGAAGGTCTCAAACGGCTTTCATTTCAAAAGTGAATGTTTTCCTGTTCACTCTACATAAAAACATCCTTTTTCATCTTTTCACTGTTTAATATTCTTAGGATTGTGTATGTGGTAAGTCTGAATTCAGGCCTGATCTCATTTTCTGTAGAGCATTTCCTGCTGTAAATGCAGAAAGCTGTTTCACACTGTGATACTGGCTTAAAATTGCTGATTGGGTTGCAGAATATTTTTGAACCAACTGCCTGTCATCCTCAGCCCTAATTGTGGCTAAAAATGTATCCATTAGAGGCTTTAATATGACTTTTAGTTTTTTCAGTGTTGTATTATACAGTACTTTTTACCAAAATACTACTTAGAAGAAAATCATCAGTGCCCGTATTTACAAAGATTGCATAAGGAAATTACAGAAACTTTTATCTTAGTGAGGAGTTGTGGTTGACTCTGATGCTAGGTGTGGCGCTGTCTTTTAAGAGCTGTGATTGGTTGATAGTACAAGAAACAAAAATGTTCCTAGCAATGCAAGAAGAGGATTTAGACTAGATTGAGAAATGTGTTGTTATGATGAAAACTAGCAAAACATATTGTTAGTCACACAGCATCAAAAAAATTTAAAGAACCTTATTTAGATCCTCATTATTTAGATTTGCGTATTTTTACTCGCCAGTCAATTTACTACCTTATCTAGTTCTTCTATCAGGAGGACTGAATGCTGCTTGTCAAGACTTGATACAGTCTGCTGGGTTTCCTTAGATAGGAAACTTTTTGACCAATCTGTCTGGATGATTTGATTGAATTTGACTTTGTAAAGTGCCTTGAGATGACATGTGTTGTGAATTCCCGCAATATAAATAACATTTAATTGAATTGAATAGTCTGTTTTAATGCGCACTCACCCGTCAGCATTTTACTGGGATTGCCTGCTTGTATAAAGCAGTTGTATTTGGCAAAATGACCAATGTAAAATGGAGAGGGGAAAAAAAAACAGCAGCGCACCTGTACAGTTATCTCTAGGAGGAGAAGGAGTGTTGAAAGGTAAATTGGTCCCCAGATTACCGCACAAATACACAGAGTTTAAAGTGTATTGCTGCAGATTAAGGCACCTTTTACTCTGTACGTCTTGGTGCTTTTACGCACCAGCCTGAAAAGTGACTCAATGATTGCAGACTCAATGATTGCAGATATCCTCTGTTTCCTTGTCATGTGGCATCCTGCCGGGCTTGATTCTTGGAGGTCTGCTATTTTCCCTGTATCTCCTGCTGCTATGTGTCCTGCATTTTTTATTTTGTTTGGACATTTTGAAAATCTTTTTGACATGACTCTTACTACTCAGCTATGTACTATTCATCACACATAAGCGCCGTAATTCCAAAATATACATAAATGTTGCAGCATTGACCTGGTTATAATGTAACTTAATGTTTTGTTATCCTGCAAACATGCACCTATGATACTTCCCTCACCTCATCATGCCAAATGGTTGATGTACTTTGTTTTGATCCTGGGTGCTCATAACATATAGGGGATTGAACGTTCAGGTAATAATTATTGTGAAATTAACTATATATTAACATCACTGCAAAAAGTCACATTTGATAAATTTTACACCATTCTCTCCATTAGGGAGATGGAAGCATAATAGTGACACACATGCTTCATAAACCTGACAGGACGTCATGTTTTATAAAATGTAACCCATTCTTTTACATCTGGAGCCATGTAAAATCAGTTTTGAGAAAAGGTAAGAAACATAGACAAATAGTACTTTAGTATTTTTCTACAGTGTTCCATAAAAAGCCTTAAGCCTAAAGTCTTAAGCCTCCCTGGTAAGGTCTATTCAGGGGTTCTGGAAAGGAGGGTCCCTCGGATAGTCGGATCTCAGATTCAGGAAGAGCAGTGTGGTTTTCGTCCTGGCCGTGGAACACTGGATCAGCTCTACACCCTCAGCAGGATCCTGGAGGGGGTATGGGAGTTTAACCAGTCTACATGTGCTTTGTGGATCTGGAGAAGGCATTCGACCGTGTCCCTCGAGGGATCCTGTGGGGGGTACTCCGGGAGTATGGAGTACCGGACCCTTTAATAAGGGCTGTCAGGTCTCTGTACGACCGGTGTCAGAGTCTGGTCCCCATTGCCGGCAGTAAGTCGGACTCGTTTCCGGTGTGAGAGTTGGACTCCGACAAGGTTGCCCTTTGTTACCGATTCTGTTCATAACTTTTATGGACAGAATTTCTAGGCGCAGCCAAGTTGTTGAGGGGATCCATTTTGGTGGCCTTAGGATTGCGTCTCTGCTATTTGCGGATGACGTGGTCCTATTGGCTTCATCAGGGCGTGATCTACAGCTCTCACTGGAGCGGTTCCCAGCTGAGTGTGAAGCAGCCAGGATGAGAATCAGTGCCTTCAAGTCCGAGACCATGGTCTTCAGCTGGAAAAGGGTAGAGTGCCTTCTCCGGATTAAGGAGGATGTAATTAGCCTCGTGAGACCATCCTGATCTCGCGAGCTTTCAAGGTTTCACTCGCAGATCAGTCTGGCTACTCTCCGTTAAAGAAAATTTGGAGCCGTTCACCAAACGAACGTCCAATCAGCGTTGGCTTTGAGGCGGGTTGAGGTGTGACGCAACGGGAAGCGCGTCAGTTCAGTCTAAACAACATGGCAGCTTCAGCCGATGAAACTAGCGTTAGCGTGGCTATCGAGCAAGTTTTATCGGAATTACAGAGTATTTATTTGCTGAGCTAACGAGCCTTTACCTGCAGCAGCAAGAGTAGCTTGGCTTGTGGTTGTGTTTTCGTCGTCGCTCGTAACAGACTGACGACGAATCTGATTGGTTCATTTGGCCCGTCTATCACCAACATAGGCCAATCAGCTAACCAGTATTTTCGCCCCTTCCCAAAATTACTTCAACGGAAGGTTTCCAGATGGATATGCGGAGCAAATCTATCTGGCTGAGTCAGGTTAGGATGTAATGCCCCTAGTGGAGGAGTTTAAGCATCTTGTGGTCTCCTGGACGCCTCCCTGGGACACCCAGGGGAAGATCCAGGACACGCTGGAGGGACTATGTTTTCTCTGTTGGCCTGGGAACGCCTTGGGATTCCCCCGGAGGAGCTGGCCCAAGTGGCTGGGGAGAGGGACGTTTGGGCCTCCCTACTGAAGCTGCTACCCCCGCGACCCGACCCCGGATAAGCAGAAGACGATGGATGGATGGATGGATGGATGGATGGATGTTCCATAAAAAGATGAACCTCTTATCATTTTAACTTCTGAAAGGCTTTCTTTATAATAATTCAAAACCTGTGGTCAACTGTTATAGTATGAGTTCAACAGTTAAATGTTATCTTGATAGATTGGGTCAAAGGTGGTAGTCCAGAACTAGTGGGGTATGGGTGGTATTTTACAGGTCATTAGTTTGAGTACAGAAGAGACTGGTATCCCTCTGAGTTATTGCATTAACACTATCTCTTCTTACTCTATTGCAGTTCAAACGACAGGATAGAAACTATGAAAAGACCAAGGCAAGGATAATGGAAATTGCCAATTACGTGGATAAGGTAAGCTTGATAGGATAATGTGCAGATCTTTGCCATCTCCACTGGGAATTTGTTAGGCTAAATTGATCATATCCCATGTCCTTCTAATTCCTAATGTCATGCATTGCTACTGTACTTTATATTTTATGTTTTATAGTCCAGGTGCAAAATGAGTAATTGAGAGGTTAAGACAAATATGTACTCTTGTTTGAAGTCTCTTTGGGATTTAATCAATTGTGTCCCTCAGCATCATTTTAGAAGAGATCAAGGAGAAAGTCCTGCGTGACCAGACTCTCTTACAGGAGCTTATAGGAAGACTGTGAACCAGCCCTTGTGTGTGTGTGCCTGGGTGTGTGTCTCTGTGTGTGAGTGTGCATGCTAATAGCTATTAACTGATGTTTTTGTGTCTCTTTTTAGTTCTATAGGGCTCTAAACATCCGTGTACCTCTCATCGGCCTGGAGGTTTGGACTGAAAGAGATCAGTGTATCATCTCTGAAGAACCAAACGCCACCCTCTGGTCTTTCCTCCAGTGGAGACAGAAGCTGAAATCTCGCAAAAAGCACGACAACGCCCAGCTTCTCACGTAAGAAGTGCACAGTTTCTCCCCAGCTACAAGCAGGCAAAAAACAAAGGAACCTTTTTAGAACCTGTTTTAAAAACACACAAACAAAAGCACTGTTATTGAGGTTGATTTAGGGAAGATGATGGCTACAAGAAGTTGTACAGACAAAACCTAATCTTACGCTTGCAAATATAGGTCCATTAATTTAAACTGAAATAAAAATTATTGAATGACTGACACTGTCAGTTGATCTGGAAATGGAGAAAATACAAAGGCTTTAACTGGAAACTCAATCGTATTAGGCCAATTCCCTTTTAAGATCCAATTTTGACCACCCTTTTATATTATGAGCCCTTTGAATACAAATACTGTAATCTTGGAATTATTCCCAAGTCATGTAAAAAGAAAAAAGAAAGTCCACTGATGGGGAAACCTGATTATTCTGGATATTCTGGTAGTAACCTGAGTTTATGCTTTTGTACATAATCTTATTGAATTTACCAAACTGCTCATATTAGGCAATCCCAGGTAACCTTACCTCCCCCACAGGGCTACATATTTTACTCTAGAATGAAATTAAACCTTGACTCATGAGACTCCCTGATTAATTTTATTTTTTCAAAGTCCAATTATTATGGTCTTTAGAGCCCGGTCTTTTAAAAATAGGGTCAAAAAAATTTTCTAGGTTTTAATAATGCATAGTTAACTACCTGATTTGAGCATTTTCAGCAGTGTTGACCCTACAGGGTAAGATTTCTTTCTATGACTGCAGAATGTGTCTTCCTGGGTTGCTTTTCAGTAGCGAGAAGCTGTTCCCTGATTTGGTCAGTGTTATATGACAGTGGCATAAGAGCTCAGGAGTTCATCCTGTAATTGGCGGGTTGCCGGTTTGAACCCCCACTCCGTTGCAGTCGTAGTGTCCTTGTGTCCTTTACCCACCTTTCCTGCTGTCGATGGTCAGAGGACGCGCTGTTGGCAGTCTTGCTTCTGTCAGTCAGCCCCAGGGCAGCTGCGACTGTGTAAAGCACTTTGGGGTTCTCAGGTATTTTTTTTTGTCTCACTCCCATTTTATCTTGTTATATTTGAAAGCTCTACTTAGAACCTTCAACTGTGCAAAATGTGAATTCTTGCAATTTTTCCAACTGGTCATAAATTTTGGATCAGGAGTATGTCTTGGTCACAGTAATATGATGTGTTTTTGCCAAGTGCAGTTAGATACAAGACAAAGTTTGTCCATCATTTTATTGACTTCTTCTAAGCTTTCAAGGACAGAAACATAGTAAAAGTGGAGAGTGTTGATGTGTCATCTACTGGGTAAGCAGACCCACTGCAGGTGGTGGGAGACAAAAGGACTGGATGAAAAATAATGATGGACAATGTCTCCCACTCAATGCATGGAGCTGTTAGAGAGCTGGAGAGTTCTTTCAGTCACAAACTGATGCGTCCTAGATGGTCAAAGGAACACTTCCGCAGGTCCTTCCTCCCACCTGATGTTGAGGTGCATTCACAAATGCAATCCAGGTGAAAAAATTGCCTTTGAAACCATTGAAGCTCCATTTTGTGCCAAGAATGCTTGAACACCTCTTACTTTAGCCAAATAAGTACCGATAGCCCTCAAAAGCCTTTCAGAAGCCCCTTACTGCCACAGCACCCCCAGCAAAATACCTTAGGGATCCACTAAGGTACCTTAAAATACGCATGTAGACTGCAGTACCATACTTACTTGACCCCCTCAGTAATTTCGAGTAAAGATCTGGTCCACTGTTCCATGGCCAGGACATGAGTCACATTTGTCCTCCTGGATCCGAAGTATTAGTCAGAGCCTCCTCTCCTTCACCCCAGTGTAGGGTTAGTATGTAAGACTAGTACTGGAATAATGTGAGGTTACTGTCCAGTTTTTACCTTTTCCATCAAGATCTAAGCAGACAGATCTAGTGGATGCTACTGCTGTGAAGGCTGGAGGACATAATGACCACTTGTTCCTACTCTGCTACTTTTTCCTTATCTCCAATTATGCATTACTTGCACTTATTGCTGTCATTAACTTCATGTTCTTTCTTTGTTTTTTCTTTTCTTTTTAGAGAAAGCTACACAGGTCTCAGGGTTCTGTTTTGCTGTGACACCTCCCTAAAACTGTACCATCAGCTGAGCTGGTGCTGTCAATACCTTCTTGTGCTTTTTCTGTAGATGGCACACTTGTTTCTGTCGTTCTGTGTTTAACCCTGTCTCCCTCCTAGACACAGCAGTTGAAGAAGCCATTGTTGTCACTAATGCTTATGTACTCTATTTTTCATGGCGTAGGTATTATTGCTGTGTAAGAGCTCATTTCCTTCTGCTCATATTAACTCTCTACTTTTCTTTACTTTTGGAAAGTACTCTTGGATGAATGCTTCTGTGTTTTTGTGTGTCTGGTGTGTGTTTTCAAAGCCCCAGCTGGTTGTACCAGAGGACCCCTCAACCTGAGCTATGCCCAACTAGAGGTTTCTTCCTGTTTAAAGTGGAGTTTTCCTTTCACAGTATCTGCATGTATGCTCAGTATGAGGGATTGCCGAAAGGTTACTGGCCCAATGGAATTGACTTTCCAATTTTGCTACAGGAAAACTCTGAAGGATTGCTGCAAATTGCAGTCTGCTGAGTTTCCCTAGATATAATTTTTTTTACCAATTGGAATAAAAAGCTGAACTTGGCTACAGTGATTTAAAATTGGGATAGAACTAGAACATTTTCATTTTCTATGGGTCTGGCAGACCTGGGTATGGTTAAAAATCCTACAGAAAAGTTAATAGTAATAGTTTGTTCATCAAGTCAGTATTCAATGCTCGATACATTATCTAAAGATTATCTGTGAAAGTTACTAAGACACCAACAACCTTTAAGTGTAACTCAACCCCAGCAAAGCATATTTCCGCACGCAGACAAATTTGGAAAAACTCCATTAAAGTGGGTGGGGATACACGGGAACGGGAGGGGAGGGGGCTGTGTTCAGCATGGAGGGAAAGCAGTCATTAGATTGATTTGTTATATTGAATCATGGAGAGTAAGCAGAGCTTTATGGGTGGAGGATCCACCCCCCCCCCCTCCCCCTCCCTGGAGGTTGAGCGAGGCTTTGTGGAACCCAGTGGGGCTGAGCATTTTCAGTTTGAGCTGCTGGCTCAAGGTGCTGACTAAGTGAAGCCCGAAACCAGCGCTGCTGAGGCAGTCTAGTCAGGATCAGTCCAGTTATATATTATCATATTTATTTCCCGCTTTGTAATCCGGGCATGATCGCCGGCAGCTTTGCGCATCATGATTAATTTGCAATGTGGACACAACTCATGGTTGATCTTCTCTTTGCTCTGACTGCAACAGGCAGGTTTCAACACGTAGGAAGGCAGAGAGGGAAGTTCACTGCAACGGTGGTAAAGTTATTTCGGGTTGAACACTGGATATTTCTTCTTCAGCGGCTTCAGTGGCGTCTGCCTCCTGTTCGAGCTGATACAGGAAGGCTGATCTGGGACTGCCTCTGTCTGCTGGCACGCTGTTGAAGCCGCAGAGTGCGAATGTCCAATATCCAACCTAATACTAACTTCACAGTGGTCTCACACCAGCCCCTTCCTGACTGCCTCAAGACACTAACGGCAGAACAATTGGTTGCTTTCACTTAATTTGCCAATAACACATAAAAAGTGGGTAGATTTGATTTCCAATTGCTTTTATTGAAGAAAGAAAGTTGCTAGAGGGTTTAAAAAGTGCAACAGTGCTCGCTATGGAGGCACAAAATGGAGCTGTGTGTTTTTTTAAGACAAGGCTGCTTTTGTAACCCACAGTGGCAGAGCTACCGATCAGAATTACATCACATCAACCGAAAGCAATGTTAATTAGAAATTCAATGCAAGACCACCATTTAATCCAAGGAGGGTGCCATACAGACGATTGTGGACAGAAAAACAGGATTTCAACAAATACACACTAATTTTACAAAATAATGACCAGGATATGTGGACAGTATAAGACAACCATGTTAACAGTTGATTTTTGGGTGAGTTGCCCTTTAAGTATTTTTAAGTCTTTTTTTTCATTCCATGATTGGGGTTCAGAGTTCTTGTAATTCAATTCAATTTTATTTATATAGCGCCAAATCATGAAACATGTCATCTCAAGGCACTTTACAAAGTCAAGTTCAATCATATTATACAGATTGGGTCAGATTATACAGATTGTAAGCACACAAAAACAAAAAAGCACACAGGGAAGTTTTCCCTGCCTGCATGTGACACAGCTGTTCATAGAAGAAGGGATGCCACAGTGTGGTTTAAAAACTTCTGTCTGTTGCTCTGAGATGAATCACTTTCTACAGGCTTCTGTTCTGGGGATAAAATCTAATGTATTTCATTAAAAAAAAAAACATTTCACTCGCTGGTTTTTGGTCACATTTCTCATGCTGTATTATTTACAAACACTTTTACTAGCCTCTAATCACCTTTTGAGCTCTGGAATAGTGTGAAACCATCAGCAAAGGTGTGGACTGTCGCTTCAAAATCAAACTGAGGGGATATCACCACAAAGCATCTTCATGGCAACATCAGAAGTCCAACCTGTCCAACCTAGGATAGGTTGAAGGATTTAATAATGGAAGAGTTATAATATACAAGGAGAACACACAGGAAATGGGGAGACAGCCACAGTACAGTCCACCAGAGACTGAGAGCAGGGCTGTGTTCAGGATGGGGGGAAAGCAGCAGCTAGTGAGCAGAGTTACGCTGGTAGTTACTCTACACTTTGGTCTTCTGAGGTGGAGGATTTATCATCCCTGTCATCACCGGAGGCTGAAGGAGTCTTAAGGCCCAGTTCGACTGGCTTGTATTTGCCGCACACCGCACGGCTTCACTCACTTATTAGCCCAGCGGACCAGAGCCTTATCAGTTTGAGCCGCTAACTCAGCAATGCCCGAAGCCCGTGCTGTCGAGGCATGGGACGACAGGATCGGTCCAATTATATTATCATATTGATTCCCCGCTTTATAATCCAGGACAGGCTCCCCAACAGCTTTGCACGTGCATTAATTTGCAATGCAGAAACGGATTGTGATTGATCGCCTCTCTGCGTTCTTATGTCGGACTGCAAGCAAGTTCAGGACCAGGCAGCAGCTGTATGCCTGTGAGACAACGCTAAGGGAAGTAGGAAGGGCTCACAGGAGCATCGCTGCTGTCTCAAGACAGTCAACTGCAGAACAATTGATGCTTTTACATAAATTCGGCAATAACATGTAAAATGTCACAAGATTTGTCGTTAGGTGTTTTTTTGAAGAAAAAAGTCGCTAGGGGGGTCTGAAATGTTCAACAGTTCTCACTATGGAGGCACAAGGTGAAGCTGTGTGAGTTTTTGTTTTTTTTAAATGGGGCCACCTTTATGCCCCACAGCGCAAGAGCTACTGACATCACTTTCTTCAAATTATGTCACAACAACTTTTGAACCAATAGCAATATGGATTCGAAATTCAATGCAATACCACCATTTAACCCACACTGACGATTTTAGATACAAAAGCAGAATTTCAACAAACATGCACTAATTTGCCTAAATAATGACCAGAAAATGTAGACAGTACTATAAGACAACCATGTTAACCGTTTATTGGCAACATTGGCATCATTGATTTGGGGGGTGAGTTACCCTTTAAATACTGTGGAGATGTGATGATGAACGTGGAAACCAGGTTGGTATAGTCGACAGATGCAGAGTAGCTGGAGGACAGTGTAAACGGGGTACTGAGGAGTGGTAGGAAAATGGGTACTGGAGAAACACAGAGGATCTAAGTAATCACAGCTGAGGACTAATAACAACATGCACACAACAGGACACAAGAAATAACTTAGAAACTCAATCGAAAGGAATGAGCTAAAATTGAGAGGCACTAATAGGATCTGAATCAAACACAAGAGAGAACCAAAACACCAACAGCTGTGGAACATGACATATAGGGGAGAGGGATTGGCACAGAAAGACATCATCTTAGAGACAGAAGCAGAGATGAGAAAGAGGGATTGCTTCCTGGGTGCTGCTGCTTTCACTCCACACTGACAGGCTGGGGTTTTTACAGGCTGAGTGAACACATTTAAGAAAAAAATACTGGGAGCAAAATCTGTAATCTGAAGTTAAAAAAAGGACAGACTATGTGACAGGTGCCTTAGCCAGAGACCTCCTACTACTGCTTAGTTTGCAGAGACACACCGAGAAAGAGACACTGCTTTACTGGATTCCATGCACGGATTCAGGCAGCCTCTACAGCACTGACTTAGAAAACATTCAATTCAAGGCTTTGCATTATGATTTCCAGAGCCCCCAACCCATTCACACCTAAGGCATTTTCAGAAATGTTCCATTAAAGCCATAATTTCTCTGCCTCTACAAACATAAAAGAAAAGCCCACCTGGAGGGTGAAACCTTGGACATTTATTGTAAACTGGTAACCTTAACGAATGAATCACTGTTGATGTGTCAAAATTAAAAGGACATTGTGGCTGGTTTAAGTGGATTTATGATCATCTTTTAACAGTTTCATGGTTTTGCACATTTATCAAGGACTATATTTTAAAAATAAAAATAAACAGAAAATGCAAAACAAAGAACTTTATTTTAATTTTCTAATCTTTGTAGGTAGGTGATTTTCTTTTCCTTGCACACAAAGTCATAGTTGTTGAAATATTATGCAATTTAATAAGAAAAAGTTTTTTGGGTATGGAATTCTCCACATAGTTTCCATTGAGGACAAACATTGTGTCTCCAAACCTATATGAGGTATGTTAGTTTTGTTTTTGCAAAATAATGTTTAAGGCTATATTTTCATTATTAACCAATGTTTCCTGAAGCCATCGTTTCCCCTTGGTGTGCCATAAGCCACTGATGAATTACTGATGCTGGTGCATGGCTGCACAAAGGATAGGGGATCACATCTATTCACCTAAAATGCTTGCTTCCTTCGGCTTAATACTGTTGAATTCCTGCAGATTCCTTTATTTATGAAATGATGGTGTGCAATGTAAAGACCAAATATCAAACTGAACCCCTTTGAATTGAGAGAGAGAGACACCTACAAACTGCCTGGTGAAGCTGCCTGGAGTTTAGGTACTGAAGGTGGAGGAGTTGACCATCCAAGGTACAGGGTAGTACACAAGATCCTGAAGGCTGGGTGGAGTGGATGGAGACGAGTGATGGTGGAGTAGTGACAGAAGAACAGCAGTAAAAGTGAAAAAGGAAGATTCACAAGATGACAGCGAGAGCTGTTCTGATGTATGCTTTGGAGACCAAAGGTTCTGGGATTATGGTTTGCAAAGCAGAAAAGGGTTCGTTGTCAAAAATAACCATAACAGGACCTAGCATAGCTCCAAACTGTCAGTGATAAATAAAGTAACCTACACAGTTTTAGGAACACTGTAGGTGTCTTTTATGATGCTGGTAATTTGTGAACTTTGACACCTGTATTCTGAAAGCCATATAAAATTCTTCCAAAATAAACAAATGAAACTATGTGTTTCTTCACGGAAAGTTCAGCAATAGTGTTCATCATGTTGGCTCAGACGTTTTGTTTTCCAGTAACAGTGCTGATCTGTCATTTCTCTCTAAAACAGCCACCTCAAGAGGAGCTAATTAGTGAAATTAAATCCACCTCCTGGTGTCATCACATGGAGTAAAAATCAGGACTGTTCCTCTTCTGAAAATGAGAAGATTAAAGGCAAGTTATTTTTCTCTTTGTTTGTGTGTGATAGCGGTGTGATTTTCAAGGGGACAACAATCGGAATGGCACCACTGGAGGGGATGTGCAGTCTGGAAAACTCTGGAGGCATCACTGTGGTATGTGCATATACATTTCTTTCTTCTTGCTAACACTTCCTTGTCCCTCTTGTTACGTTTTTATTCCTCTGTTGAGTACACGGTTTGGGCCTTGCAGAGAGTTTTTCTTAATGTTATATTTTCCACATGAATTGGATATTTTCCACAGAAAATATCCAATTCATTGGTTACAGGAAAGATAAATATTCCAGTTGCAACAGTGAAAGGTTAAAGCAGATTTAATGTGTTTGATGTCCATGGTGATCAAATTATGTGCTACAAAACAGAAATGATTTGGTGGAAAATTCAGACTTTATTATCTTGGAAATAATTTTCCTGATGAGCAGAGTGGAAGACGTGGCTTTCAGGACATCAGCAGATTAACAATGGGGAGCCACTTATACACAAGAACCAGGAAGGACAGCATCATGTCACAAACAATGCAAGAAGTAAAAACTAAATAGGTTTTGTACACAAGGAAAAATTAAAGTTGAAATAATAAGACACGTTTTACAAGTTTGTTCATTATATGCAACATTTTAGTTTTTCATTAGTGATGGACAATGTATGTTTATTATTTTATTTGTCCTTTTTGATTTCCTGATTCAGTTCATCATTACGCTTGTTTTTATTCTCTTTTTGTTTAATCTAATAGCTTCCCATCTTAGTCAGCCAGGTTGGAGCAAGATTTGTCCATTTATCTGGTGCTCATGTGCTCCCTTCTACTGTCGACTTGGGAAACAGCCTCTATTGCCAAAATGAAATACTTTAATGAATGTGGATGAATGAATCATGGTAAAAAAAACACACATTACTCTAAGATTTTAAAGTGAGTCCCAGTTTATGGAACTCCAAAGAGCTCAAAAGTAAATAAATATATAAAACATTATGAAATAATGATCTACTTGAATAAATAAGAGATGCCCTGCGATAGACTGGTGACCTGTCCAGGTTGTACCCACTGACAGCTGGAAATAGGCACCAGCACCCCTTGCTGGTGTTAATTTTATGTCACAGAAAGCATAATATAACCAACTTTATTCACAGCTTTTCACTCCTCGCCACCATTGCTGTTTCTGGTTAAAAAATCTCTTCCATTTACAGCCTTCGTCACCTGCTGTGATATAATCAGCCTACAAATACGGTCTTCAACGGATGCAGCCCAGGAATCACTTAGTTTACGCTGTTTATGGAGCAGCCAGGAAAAACAGGCAGGCAAAGGGATTCTGCTGGAAAGTGTAATTATGAAATAAATAGGCCAATGGGAAAAACACCATTAAGAAATAAAAAATGACTTTTAAAAAAACACATTTTGAAATAAAACTGCTGGAATTAAATATCAATGCTTCAATAATAATAAATTTGAATGTGGAAAAAATGTACGTGAAATAATTTTTTATACAGTATTATCATGCATATTTTTAAAGAAGAATGAAAAATATTTTATAATAATGAGATGATCGTTTTATATGTATTCAGGTATTTCACAATTTCATTATCACTATATTTAGCTGTTATTTATTCAGGTAAATAATTATTTCAGAATTTCAGTCATTTTGAGCACTTTGGCATTCCATACTAGATAAAGTATACATTTTTGCTCAAATATCTTTTTAATTCTAAGTTTCAATCAGTTATTCACAACAAATATATATATATATATATGTAAGTACACTAGGGTTTATTGGGACTTGGCTACTGGCACTTAATAATTTATTATTTATTTGAATTAAGAATTTATTATCTATTGGAATTAATAATTATTTATTTATTGGAATTAATAATTATCATTTACCAAAATTACCAGTTTGCAATTGGACATTAATAATTACCAACCAAATCACAATACAATGTTTCATCAACTATTAAATCAAAAAGGGATAATTAAAGCACCAATCTTCCAACAGTGAATCTTAAGTGAAAATTTAAGAGAACAGTAAATCTCTCTTATATGAAAATAGACACAGCCAAATCTCTCTTTATCTATAAGAGTTTTAAAATGAAATCGCTCTGATTCTAACAAAACTATTTGAGTCACAAACTCCTCAACTAACTAAAAACACACATCTACTAACTAGTAATCAAAGAGAAAATGCAAAACTCCCTGACCTGTCTGCTGAGTTCTTTGATCTTCAAGAAAGAAAGAAAGAAAATTCCTTTGTTGTGCCAAAATGGGGAAATCTGGCTGTGACAGTGGCATAAAACACACAAACAGAGCTACGCAATGAATATGTCATGAAAAACAAGCAAATCTAAAGTTAGTTCTAAAGCAACAGACAATGAACTTATTAGAAAGGTCAAAATAAAAATAAAATAAAACCAGAATGCACAGTTACTGAATAGGACATATTCAGACAAAAATAAATTTATTCCAGTTAAACATAGGAAATACAGTAACAGATAAACTTAACAACATATGCATATGATGCTGTTTATTCTCTAATGTTGCTGCAGATAGCTGCAGATTCCACATATATGGACTCTGGAGGCAATTAGCTGCAAATAATTTTATTTAGAAGTATTAGAGTGAAGGTGGATAAATATAAATACCTATCACACTTTTCAGACAATTACGACCTGTTTGCTGCTCTGACCTGTCTGCTGGGTTCCTTGATCTTTATGGTGCCGATTTCTCTAATGTGTTCTAATTTCTGAGGCCTGTTTACTAATTGTATGAATTCTAACTGCTGTGGCATTGCACTAGATCTTTTTGGGGTTCCGAAGTAAACGGGTCTGAATGCAAATGCAGGACACACTTTTCAGATTTTATCTGTGCAAAAGTTTGAAAACAATGTATGATTTTCCTGCCACCTCACAATTGTGCTCTGCATTCTGCACTTATTACAGGTTGTGGTTGTAACCCGTCACTAGTGGAATGAATACCTTTGAAAAGCAATGTACCATAGTACTATTGTTCATATCAAAGCAGAGTTCATGAAACATTATTTTAAAATGATGTTGACTCCACAATTTAAGATTCATATTTCTTTGTTAATAATTTTAATAAAATTGTCAAAGTTACTTATTAGGTGTTTTGTCAACATGAGTACAATGCCATTCACTGTAGCTGAGTAATGAGCTAAATTTAAAGAAAAGATTGTTTGTTAAATGAAAGGGCTAAATGTAGCCAACCAACATCAGCATTTCTTTGTCCATCTTCCTTTCTCTTCTGCTAGTTCCCAGTCAAGCTTTCTCTTTTGCAGCGTTTCAGTGTCCACTCTGTAGCAGCACTCAGCTTGTTCATCCCTAAGTGTCTATAAGTGGTCAGAGAGATCGATAGCTTCTCCAACCATGATTAGCTTCTAATAAGCTGTTAGCTGTCCTGTGGGCTGAGGCAGGCTGTGGAATCCAAATGTGCTGTGGCTATCAAGCACAGCCTTGCAGACACTTCACAGTTATGCTTTACCTCAGCAGTTTAAGCAATACATAGAATATGATGGATTTCCCTGTTTAACATCACCACTTCCACACTGTTCATTCATACCCATTTTACACGTAATGCATCATTTAGAAGCTGGGTTGACAGTGAATGGCATCTTTCTGCTTTAAGAGGAGTTGTGAACAGGAACACTGCAGTGTGTGTACACAGCCGTGTGCTCCTAAATGTTTGGATGGTGTAATTCAAGCTCTTTCTTACTCATTCAGCTTTGATCTTTCATCACCAGATGGAGCTAACACTGATAACGTCTTGAGTAGAGTTAATGTCCATCGAGAGAACCGTGTTTCTAAGGAATTCTTGCAAAGTACTATTTATCTCAGAAACATTTACCAGTTGTAAAATCTATTCAAGTCAAAAAATTACTCACTGGCAATTAAACGCTGGGGATCACCTTGGGTCATAAAAACATACTTGTTCTCCAGAAGTAAAATTACAAAACCCAGTCTTTCATTTTCATCTCTTAACTTGGAATGAACAGTTTCTGTGCATGTCAGTGGCATTCAGTGTAAAGAATTACTCTCATTGTTTCTTAAATACTCCTGGGCAGACTGAAGGAGGGTCCATCATGATCTGGAGCCTTTTCCTTCAGGCAAAGCAGGAGAGTCAAACTGTGGAGGTGTTGCAGGAAGCCTCCCTCTGCCTGTGCGTCCTCCTCTGTGCAGTGATGCCTGGGTATTTAAACTGGACCACGCTGCGGCTCGCAGCACCTGCCCAGGAGAATAAACTCCATCTGTTGGACCGTCCTGCGTGGTTCCTCAGATCCCAATCCCATGAAAACGTATGGGAGGTTTAAAAAAACTGGAAATCAGTTTCAGATCATATCTGCTATTCAGCAAATAAATCATCTATAGGGATTTAAACGCAATTTTACAGTAAACTTCCTATTCCAGTCGTGAAGTTCAAAAGAGTTACGTGAAACACAATATATTAGCATATCATTGAAAAGCTAATTTTTTTCTGTTAATCAGTTCAAAAAGGGAAACTCATGTATACAATTACAAAACAATTAAGCAATATTTTTCAAGTACACAATTCAGTTTATGAAAATCCCAAACTCTGTTTTTCAAATAAATGAAGCTAACCTGGTATCAGGGAACACTGTCATTATAATCCTCTTGCTGAAAGTCCCAATGATAGCAGTTTTGGCTAAGATACATTCTCCTGGCACTTTCTTTACCATTACACAATGTTCCCAACACTCTTGGTGAGCATTAAAATCTCAGCCATTAAAGATATATCAAGTGGGGACAGTTAGAGTCCATCCAACTGGCCAAATATATAATCTACAGCTATGCATTAGATATACATCTATAGTATAAAAGCATTATTATTGCAGAAATGTTGATCTACTGTAGGTAGCCTATGTCCATTTACTGTAAAGTATATGCTTTTACTCATAGCTGCCTTCTTGACAGCCCATAAACTCTACGGGCGTCAGGTCCGGCCAGATTAACAGCAGAAATGTGACAGCTACAGCCCAGTCCTGCATACCTCTGTGTGCGGTGAACCTTGAAGCTCGAACACCACTTATGCTTTTCAGTCATGTCAAGGCTGTGATAAAGCCGGTTGCAGGTGTGCTTTGTTCTTCCACACTTTTTCTTTACATTAAACATTCCATTAACATGGTTAGCTCCGTGAATCGGCAGCTGGTTTCTCAGCAATCTTGTGACTTACCCTTCTTGTCAGCACCGTTGGTAGCTCGGCCAATTTGGTGCTATATTTAGCAACTTTTAAGACTTTTAGTCCTTGGACCAATCCAGTAACTTTTTCTCATGTTATTCGGGACGGGCATGGAAGCACATATTCTTGCTCTTTTCAACGAAGAGTGGTTGTCGCTAATTAATCACGCATACATGCTGAAAGATCCCCATACAGCCCGGGCAGGATGAAAATATACCATATACCATAAATATAACCCATTTATGGTATATTGTTATAAAGAACTGATTATGTTTTTACTGTGACCTGTGATGGAACATAAATTTTAAACCACACCGTAGGAAGTGTGATGAAAAAATAATTTAGAAAATAAAGATAATTTGTAGTTGTAAACATATTTACTCAGCTTTTTTTAGTCGCCTCATTTATTGGCTGTTAGGGATGGTGGGACATACAGCCTGGCTTACGGACTGGTAATGGTGTTTGTAGGGCACAGTCTGCTCAGTGGTGCATCTATATCATATTCCATTTTTTTATTTAATTTCTGCAATAAATAAGCTTTTTTGGATGGATGCATGGTTAATACACATCGTCCTGGCCCCAAACTACAGAGGGACCTAATAGTGAAGGGGTAAAATCACCAGCCCTTGTGGATTATCAAAGATTTCTGTTGTTACTGCAAACAGGCTTAAATCGGAGGCAACAGCACTTTGCACAAGCATTTCTGTTTTTCTTTTTATTGATGACCAGTGGAAACAGGCCAGAGGCAGTTAATGAATAACACTAAACTCGTAGCAGGTGAACAATAATAGAAACCTGGTGGAAACAAGTTGTTCATGGTAAAGCTGTATGAAATGAGACTAAAGATGTTGAAACAAAGAAGCAAGTTCATACCATCAGGCTTTAGTCATCGATACAGTCAGTATGTTTCCGGACAGCTCTCCAATGAGTTCAAGTAAACCAACAGCTTTTAACCACTTATTCCAGAAATTGTTGTGACCAAGCTGTAAATTCTGTCCTAAAATCAATATGAGAATTTTCATAAGAAAATAAGTTGTTTAGTCCAACCGATTATCATCTTTTATGGACCAAAACATTTGTCCCTAACCTTTATATTTAGAAAAAATTTGAACAAGAGAAGGCAAAGAAATGTGCATTAAGTGGCTGAAAAAGCAGGAGATTTTAGTCTTGAGACTTTCAATGAACAGGAAAAATTCACATCTTTTCTGTATTTTGACCTTCTTATCACCGGTCACTTGCTGATTGATTGGTGCGTTAATAGGTTTCACAGTTCATTTATCAGTCATAGAAATCATATAAAAAACATTGAATGCAATTATATCTAAATTGTACAGTAATTCCGTCAGACAGATCGTTTTCTACATGTTTTGTATTGTAGCACTTTCAGGTTGAAAAAACGCAAAGTTCAGTACAAATGTAACTTATTGGTATATATCAATAAATCTTAAGCAATATAGTAGGTTTGAGAAAAATCACATGTGAAGAAGCAAAACAGCTTGAGTTGGCTGCCTGGACTCATTTAGTTGACTGCTACCGGTTTCAAGGATGCCTCTCCTAGGGTCATGTGAAGATATTAATTTACATATTCCACATTCTTTCAGACTCAAAAGAAGATAAAATTTCGATTTTTAAATAAATTGCTGGGAATTTATTTAGTATGCTTCACGCTTAGTTAGTTGTTTTGATGCTCGATCAAAGATTTAAAGAAAGATGATGCCCAACATAATGAGCACACCTTTAGTTTGTAGCTGGGAGAAGGCAGTTTGCAGTGGCCCAGTGAACCAGCAGCAGCCCCTGAATGATACTTAGCTCTGACCGACTTCCACAGGACCACTCGGAGGTGCCGATCGGTGCAGCTGCCACCATGGCACACGAGATCGGCCACAATGTGGGCATGAGCCACGACCATGACGGCTGCTGTGTGGAGGCCAGTGCAGAGCAGGGAGGCTGCGTCATGGCTGCTGCCACTGGGTGAGTGTTAGGCAGCGCAACACAAACTTGGCCATAGCTTTTGCTAAAATTCATTCCTTTTAAAATGGCAATAACGGTGTTAAAAAGTCCTATTCATTAATGAGCAGTTTACAGGGTGTGTGTGTGTGTGTGTGTGTGTGTGTGTTCTATTATAAAATAGACAGTAAGCCGCTGTATGTAATGACTATTCCCTATTAGAAACAATTGTTGCATCTCAGCAAAGCAAGACAACAAACATCTGTTTGATGTTATTTCAAGTGACAATTTTTGTCCTCCCGTTGTTTCCTTGTTTTATCCGTTTTACTACATATGGCTTTCATCCAAACATGATACATAAAAATAGTTTTTTTTGGGTTGCTTCATTACTTCATTACTTCATTAAATTAATTATTGGTACCAAATACCAGGCATCCATTCCCACGAGTCTTCAGCAGCTGCAGCAAACGGGACCTGGACAACTACTTCCAGAAGGGAGGGGGAATGTGCCTCTACAACATGCCCAACATGAAGGACCTGGTGGGAGGCAAGAAGTGTGGCAATGGCTTTGTGGAGGATGGAGAAGAGTGTGATTGTGGAGAACCTGATGTGAGTATGTTGTTTATGTTAGCTGGGATTGTTTTAGTCACACAAATGTCATAGGAACTGTTTTTATCTTTGAACATATAGTTTCTTCCACTGTTTAACTTCCGTGTGGGATTCATGCAATGACTTCTGATTTGACACTGTTCTAAACTGAATGGCAAACAACACAAAGCCACTGATGGAGTAGTCTCACCTGAAGGTTTTACTTAGCATCTGTTCTGGAGCTGCTTCTGTACCAGACAGAGCTACCATGTTGATATGATCTTCTCTTTCCTCTCTACAGATTTTTCACCTCTGTAGGTTTTTATTCTTAATTCTTATTGTTGGCATTTTAATGTAGTTTCAGCTGAGTGTTTAAAAATAACATTGGAAACAGTAGTTTTATCTTATAGTTGTGTGAAACAGATCTGTAATTTAGCAAAGATTGCCAAATATTTATCACTCAGAACTACTTCAATCAAAGTCCTGCATGTGTTTTACTTTATCTGCAGCTCTTCCTAATCTTGCCTGCAAACCGAATTCTCACGGTATTTGTGCGTTCACAAACACACGAGAATCCGCAATAGTTTAAGACCCGACCCCACACAGGTTGACCAATCCTGTTGCACTGTTATGGTTTAAGGCGGGACATACAGCTGTGATGAAGGCAAGAAGAGCTGAGCCCACAGCTGAACCAAAATAAACATGCAGGACGACGGGACGCATGCATAGCTGCTGCTATCATGATTAGATCTATGATTGTTACGAGTGTCACCATCCAAATAAGCGAGCCTGGACCAGTGCAACTTCTTGTGCTTTTGTCATGGCGCCTACTGCTTACATTTTCATTTGATTGGCTAAAATAATCAGCTTGGAAAGTCCTGCTGAATGTCCCTCCTTTCCCTGAACGGATTTGATGGGAACAAACTCAGATTGATAATGTGCAGAACGGAAAGTGCTACACATTATCAGTCTGGGTGGCCAGGTGAAATCTTTCCACGCTAACACTGATGTGTGGCGAATTAACAATTCCTGCTGATTTTGCATATTTTAGCTGGGTTTTTCTCCGCTTTGGGGGTATCATGTAGATTTACCAAACAAATCTAGTGGTCCCACCATTTCATGAAGGTTTAGCTTTAGGTTTAGAGAAGTTTATTTCAAACATGTAAAGAACAGAAAATAAACAAAATATTTCCTCAAACAAAATCAAAACAGTACTATTGTAATTTATGTATTTGTAAAGCAGTCGGATGAAGCGCAATTTATTTAATCCCACTCCTTCTCCAAAACTTAATAGTCTATTCCTTATTTTAAATTATACAAAAATACGTTTAGTAAGAGTTAAACTGTGATCAATTTCCTTACTTGTTTTTCTTCCATTGATATAATAATGTTGTAAAAAATGTCGCTTCATGCTTGCTCAGTATGGGGGATTGCTGCGAAGCCATGGACAATGCAGACGACTGTCCCTCTACGCTTCTTCAGGAAGAGTGAATGCTGCTTGTCAAGACTTGATGCAATCAACTGGGTTTACGTAGATAGGAAACTTTTTGACCAATCTATATAATCTGACCAAATCTGTATAATCTGATTGAATTTGGCTTTGGAAAGTGCCTTGAGATGACATGTTCAATTTAATTAAATTTTATTTATATAGCGCCAAATCATGAAACATGTCATCTCAAGGCACTTTACAAAGTCAAGTTCAATCAGATTATACAGATTGGGTCAGATTATACAGATTGGGTCAGATTATACAGACAATTCATGACACATGTGTCATGAATTGGTGCTAAATATTTTAAATTTAATTAAACTGAATTGAATTATTGTTCCCGATGGAACAACTGATTCCTACCATTATCCATAAGGTCTAAAATCAGCATTTTATTTTGGTTAAATCTAAGTCTGCTTCACATGAAAGCTGCAAAGGATAGTAGAGTTTCACCCTACCCATATCAGCAGGAACATTATACAGACTTTACAATATCAGAACAAATCAAAGACAGGTCATTAGAAAATATTCATTAAACTTTCCATGTAAATTTCCTCCTCACTAACACGGTGTGAACATGGTTCTCCTGTCTGGAGAACCCTAATCCTATGAGGTAGAATCTCGCTACAGGTGAAAGAGATCAAACAGCATCTGACATCTATCTGACACCAAAGCAGAAGAAAAGATGAAGAAATCAACAACTTGGTCAACAGTAAATGTTTGCCCACCAGTTTCTGGTTAATCTCCATGGTAACCAGCTGCTGTATTGGCCGGTGGGTGGTGTTAGTCCTCAGCATCAGGATACCTCACAGCAGAGCAGAGGATCACATAAAAATAGGGAATATTTAGATCTTTACAATAAGGACATTATACATCAAGGAATATACAAAATGATGGACCACTTCTTAAACATGAAATAAAAAACCAAATCTGTTGATCCAGAGTTTCAATCTGCTTTGCTTTAAGCCCATGCTGCATATCTCAGCATCATACCTTAAAAGAGGTTTATTATTGTCTGTGCTATAACATCAACTTCTGTTGTTTGTTCACCTTTGCACATTGTTTAGTTCAACGTATAGAAAAGCAAAGGTGGTCACGACTGATAGTTTCCTAATTTAGTTTTTGAACCGCTTAACTTTGATTTATGAACCTTTAAGGCATTAAAAAGAACCTAAACTCTGAACCAGTATTCTTCACAAAAACATTTATAGCTATCTCTTTTGCCAGATTAATAAACAATCTAACAGTTTGACAGACAGATGATTTATTGTTTTTAACAAGGTGATTCCCATGCACACTGCTCAACTAGAGCACTGGGACAATAGGTAGAACTTCTTCTTCTGAGGCCTCACCCGCTGCTCTCCAACTTAGAAAATAAACCCTTCTTATATTCCTCTGTGTTAAATGGTTCATACATTCAACATCCCAGCAGTCCAACACTGTTGAAAGTTTCTTGACATCAGAATGAATTGTTTGTGCTTGGTAAAGCCAGAGGTTAAGTGAGCCTGCTTTGGTTTGTGCAAAGATTGAAACGGAGGAAGCAAATTGGTAGGTGACAGCAGCAGCAGCAGCACTGATGAGTGTTTGTTATGGCTCCCACTCAGAGCAGGGCTGACAGTCAGGATCGCGATGCTGACAAGCCACCTGTTCTTAGCATTGCAAATGAGACGCGCTACAGAACATGGTTTAATGGTCTAACCTCGACATGCACTGTGTGGGTCGGGGTTCACACTTGAAACGAGATGATTTCTGTCTCAGATTTTTTTTTCCAGAAAAACCAGTCAGAATCCTTTTTGTAAATCAAATTTACTGTAGCCATAATATATTTAATCATCACGTTTTATTTCATTTGTACCAAAACTTAGGCCAGTCAAGTCAGACGACGCTGGTTTAGTCATTTTCAAATGAATTATAGAAAATAAAATTGTTGTTTTAGTTGAGTTTTTTTGTGTTGGCCCAAAATCCTTCCTTATTCTTTCCTGCTGGTATAATTGGCTTTTCTTCTTCTTGCTTGAATCAACTCTGAGCTTTGTTTTGAGCATAACCGTGGCTCTCCTTAGGGCGCCATGGCAACTGGAGATGGTGTTTTTTGTGTATGCTATATGACACGAGAGCAGCTACAAAGGCAGCTCTCTGGATGTTCTGTTTGTGTGCTTTTCCCCTCCAACATCTGTGTAAAGGGGGCCTTGTCAGTCACAGTTGTCAAGCCTGTGCTGCTTTGGAACCGACTCTCTCCTCTGTCTGTGTTGCTATTTAAATATCTGAACTCTATAGGTGATGAATACGCCCAACTCCCACCACCACCTCTCCCACCAGATGCTTTATGCTCCTGCATCTGATTCCAAGTCTTTTAGAAAAACAAAAGCTATGAGCCTTGAAAGTTTATAGGCCGGAACTAGATTTTACACTCGTTGGACCCACCCGCTATGATAGACGTTAATAACCTGTCTCTACTATACAGGTTGCATAGACAGTACACTAAAAACAGAAAAATGTTAGTGTATAAAACTAAGCCTGACAGTTTGCCCATTCTGTGTTTTCAGTTTCAGTGGTGCCACCTCTAAATGATGTTCAGAGGGATCAGACCATTCAGATCGATAATTAATTTTAAAGAGCTTCATTAGTTAAAAGGTTTTAGAGCAAAAAGCTGGTTTTACTGTATTTTCATCCCAGCACATATGATCAGCAAACAACATATCAGTATAACCAGAGCATCAGCACATGTGAAGCCATGAAATATTTATCTAACTAGCAGACTGATTGCTTTAAAGAGGCACAGATTGTGCATTAAATCGTTGTGCTTTTGTATTGGTCACCTCCAAGTTTACCGCCTTTGTCCTTTTGCATTGAAATGGCCTCATATAAAAACAAACGGCTGCTTAGAAAGTGGGAGCAGAAAGAACAGTTTTCTGTGTTCAAGAACTTCATGATGCGAGGTTCAGTTTCAGAGAGAAGGTTTCATCAAATAGTGCCTAGTAAACATCCTGAAACACCTTTTTTTTTTTTTTTTAAAGAGAGCACTACAAAGCCACACTGCCACCAGCGCAAAGCTTCTTTAATTGTTGCAGCAGGTGGGCGGGATTACACATTAAATCAACTCTACTTCCAGTTGTTTGGGACATCTAGAAAGGAAAAGGCGAGGGCTGTCCTGTCGTCACCTGTGTAGAGCCGAGCCAAGTTCAGCTGCAGCTGGATGTCCACAAAGGACAAACTGAAATTCTGCAGCAAGTACAACCAGAAGACTGCTATAAAGTTGTTTTCTCTGGTAAATCGTCCTTCCAATTCATCCCGGAAAGGTCCCCAAAATCAGTTCCAAGCATTTACATGAGAAGAATGAGTCAGTATCAATCAGGATTTGGTTCACATGTTAATGACCAGTGTGAGTTACTGATGTTATTAAGAAAAGGGACAACACCATAACTATTTCCTGTAAAGATGATTTTATTATTCTTCAGTATGCCATAGACACATCTGAAATGTTATTGGTGCAGGTCTCCTAAATCAAAGACTGGGACGTTTCTCTAATAATATAACAGCAATAATTGAGCTGATTATATAGCTCTTGTGACCCTGGATTCCTTTTGCTTGGCTGGTATTTCTTAAGGACTCTAACGTGTTACAAACTATACTCATAAATCATAACAAATCAAAAATGCAGTTTTTGCCACCCATAAACCTGTTCTAGAAAGGTATTCTCTTTATTAAAAACAGCTATGATACATGCTGCTGCTTATTATTGCTTGTAAAGAAGGTGTTTAGTTTGTATTTATGTATTTATGTGCGTGATCATTTACAGGAATGCACCAACAACTGCTGCCATGCCAGTAATTGTACCCTAAAGGAGGGGGCTCAGTGTGCCCACGGAGTGTGCTGCGATGGTTGTAAGGTAAGAAACATACAAACATCTGTGCAAGCAGAGTTTGTAGAGAAATCTGCCTGCAGCAGTAGCTCAGTATCATTAGTTAGCTGTCAGTCTTCATGTCAGCGGATTGACACACTGCACCCGTAACATGTCTCATCTTCTGTCACAGCACGGCTCATCACCTTCCCATCACACTGGCACTTTTCATCTCAACTCACATCGCGTTTTTAAAATGGAAGTCCTTGCATTTCACTTTAATACATAGATCATTGATGCCAAATTCTACTGCGCTTCAAGCTGACAGAAGACACAAAGTGCTGAAGATAGCAGTAACAGAATGCAGTTTGCAAAAGAAAAGCCATGTCTAGTCTCATTCTTTCTGTGGGAGAGCTGTGTCTTTTGATATATGCTGTATGATAGATGTTTTATTGTTGTACAAGGAGTTTATATATAGGAAGCTGATTTTATTTCTATATTGTGTAAATGCATGGCTTAGATGATCAGTCTGAATAATGGCAGACCTGGTAAAGCTCAGACTAGAGATGCACCGATCCAGTTTTTCCGATCCAATCCAATACCAATACCTGCGCTAAGCGTATCGGCCGATACCCGATACCAATCTTATACGACTGTTGAATGAATAAACCGCATACCTTGCCATGTGAGTGAAGTTATCAGGCTTGAAATAAACATTGTTAAAAAAAGTCCTGCATGTTCTTTAGCATGTCGCTTTTGGAGGTGCTAACTCCAGTTTGTGGCGTTGAATTTACCAACCTCATCACCCCCTTTGCAACATAAGCATTGCAGATGCTGTATGTTGCAGTCGGACTTGTTGCCGTATCAAGTTTGAAATGTTTCCAAATAGCAGACTTGGCTCAGTCTGGCACTTGCTCCATGTTGCTCTGTGTTTGCTCATCGCTAGCTGCTGTGCTTGCTCTGCATAACAGCCGTTGTAAACATAGAATAGAAGTGACTAGATAGGCGTAACTGCATTACTGTGTATGATATTAATAAAAAAAAAAGAAATTAAGGGATTGGAATGCTGGATCGGCATCAATCATCCGATATCTGATCCAGCTAATTAGTCAATATCGGAGCCGATATCCAATCCGGGTACTGGATCGGTGCATCTCTATATCAGACAATATGCAGTAAACCCCGAGGATTTATGGTCTCCAAGACTGGTCCTAGCACTTTCTAGTTTAGTCTCAGTTTTCTAGTGCACATAAAGCACTTCAGACTACATGTCACAGTTGGCCCTTGGGACACACTCTCACACAGTATTATACAGGAGGTGCTTCACTCACCCCCTTATTTTATCCAGCAGATATTTAAATATCAGCCGATACCATCATTTTTTCAGTCCAGGTAGCTTTTCTCAAATCTTTAGGGTTACTCATTGCCCATATCTTCAGACATTCATATTGAATAAAAGGCAATGTTATAGAAAAGTTTATTAATTTCAGTAATTCAGTTCACAAAGTGAATAACATTCAATTCAATTCAATTCAATTTTATTTATATAGCGCCAAATCATGAAACATGTCATCTCAAGGCACTTTACAAAGTCAAGTTCAATCATATTATACAGATTGGGTCAGATTATACAGATTGGTCAAAAAATTTCCTATATAAGGAAACCAGTTGATTTGCAATCAAAGTCCCGACAAGCAGCATTCACTCCTGGGGAACCGTAGAGCCACAGGAAGAGTCATCTGCATTGTACATGGCTTTGCTGCAATCCCTCAATACTGAGCAAGCATGAAGCGACAGTGGGAAGAAAAACCACCCATTAACGGGAAAAAAAAACCTCCGGCAGAACCGGGCTCAGTATGAACGGTCATCTGCCTCGACCGACGGGGTTACAGAAGACAGAACAGAGACACAACAAGGAGAAACAAAAAGCACAGAGAGCACACATGGAAAGCTAGTAATCTGTCTACATTAGATGTATAGCGGGTGAGGCCGTCTTCATCTGGATGATGTCACGTTAACAGAACGCCAGACCAGGTGTAACCTACTATGAAAGAAAAAGAGAGAGAACAAGAAAGTTAAAAAGCAGAAATGAGACAACACATAATGCAATAATTGAAGAACAGTAGAACTCAATATAGTTGAGAAAATTGAATCCTGATAGACTCCAGTAACCTAAGCCTATAGAGCAGTAAACTATAAAGGTAGCTGAGAGTAACATGATTCACTGAGTTATAATTTTTGTCACAAAAGAAAAGTTTAAGCCTAGTCTTAAAAGTAGACAGGGTGTCTGCCTCACGGGACCAAACTGGAGTTGGTTCCACAGGAGAGGAGCCTGATTAGCTAAAGGATCTGCCTCCAGTTCTACTTTAGAGACTCTAAGGAACCACCAGCAGACCTTACAGTCTGAGAGGAAGTGCTCTGTTAGGAACATACGGGGTAATCAGAGCTCTGATATATGATGGAGCTTGATTATGAAGGGCTTTAATACGTTAGAAAGAAGAATTTTAAATTCTATTCTTGATTTAACAGGAAGCCATGAAGGGGAAGCTAAAATTGGAGAAATATGATCCCTCTTGTTGATTTTCATCAGAACTCTTGCTGCAGCATTTTGGATCAGCTGAAGGCTTTGAAACTGCATTTTGTGGACTTCCTGATAGTAAAGAATTACAATAGTCCAGCCTTGAAGTAACAAATGCATGGACCAGTTTTTCAGCATCACTCCTGGACAGAATGTTTCTAATTTTGGCGATATTCCGGAGGTGAAAAAAGGAAACTCTGGAAACCTGTTTAATATGGGATTTAAATGACATGTCTTGGTCAAAATAACACCAAAGATTTTTACTTTATTACCAGAGGGCCAAGGTTAATGCCACCCCAGATTAAGTGATTGGTTAAGAAGTTTATTTTTGAGGACTCTGGCCCAAAGATTAAAACTTCGGTCTTGTCAGAATTTAGATGCAGGAAATTTAAAGTCATCCAGCTTTGATGTCAGCAAGACATGACTGCAGTCGAAGTAATTGATTGGATTCATCAGGATTTATGGATAAATATAGCTGAGTATCATCAGCATAACAGTGGAAATTAATCCCATGCTGTCTGATAATTTTGCCAATCGGAAGCATATATATAGTAAAGAGAATTGGTCCAAGGACTGAACCCTGTGTACTCCACAGTGACCCTAGAGTTTGAGGAAGATTTATTATTAACATGAACAAATTGGAATCTGTCTGACAGATAAGATTTAAACCAGCCTAATGCTTTCCCCTTAATCCCTACAGTATGTTCAAAGTCTTTGTAGGAGAATATTGTGATCAACTGTATCAAACGCAGCACTGAGATCTAACAGGACAAGTATAGACACAAGTCCATTATCTGAGGCCATGAGAATATCATTAGTGACCTTCACCAGAGCTGTTTCAGTGCTATGATGAGCTCTGAAGCCTGACTGAAACTCCTCAAGTAGGTCATTACTTTGTAAATGTTCACAAAGTTGATTAGCAACTACTTTCTCAAGAATTTTAGATAAGAAAAGAAGATTAGATATAGGTCTGTAATTTACTAACTCATCTTGATCAAGAGAAGGTTTCTTAAGTAAAGGTTTAATAACAGCTACTTTCAAAACCTGGGGTACATATCCATTTACTAAGGATAGATTAATCATGTCTAAATAGTGCCACTGATCAAAGGGAAATATGCTCCTTAAACACTTGGTTGGGATTGGGTCTAACAATAGCAAGGAGAAGGTTTAGATGAAGCTAAAATTTTAGTAGACCTCAGAAAGCTGCTAGCTGCCTTCTAAGCAGTTCAGACACTGACAGCAAGTTCTACAGATCCGTCCAATGCTGCCTCACTGACGGAGGACGAGGTAAGTCATGTTTGGGAGGATGTGCCAAATTAGTGTTATTTTAATGTGAATCAATTTTATTTATGAAGAATCCCATAAAATCATTACTACTGAGAGCTAAGGGAATGGATGGATCAACAGAGCTGTGGCTCTGGGTAAGTTTGGCAACTGTACTAAAGAGAAATCTAGGATTATTTTTATTCTCTTCAATTAATGATGAAAAATATGCTGCTCTAACTCTGCGGAGGGTCTTGTTATACAACAATAGTCTGTCCCTCCAGATTAAGTAGGATTCCTCTTGGTGTGTAGAGCGCCATTTTCTCTCCAATTTCCTAACATTGCGCTTCAAGGAACGCAGCTCTGAATTAAACCAAGGAGCCAGCTTCCTGTGAATAATCACCTTCTTTTTCAAGGGAGCTACATTGTCTAATGCAGAACGCAATGAGGAAGTCACATTGTTAGCAAGGTATCGATTTGTGAAATGGGAAGAAACAGCAATGCTGCCATCTACAGGGCATTTCTGCAATACTGAGGATATTAAGAAGGGACAGACTCTTTAAGTTTTGATACAGCATTATCCGATAAAAATCTACTATAATGGAACCCTCTTTTGGGGTGGAGAATTCAGTTAGATTAAACTCAAATGTTATTAAAAAATGATCAGACAGGACAGGGTTGTGAGGAAATACTGTTTATTTCTTCACAATCAATGCCATATGTCAGAACAAGGTCTAAAGTATGGAGCCGAGAGTGCGTCGGTTCATGCACATTTTGAGCAAAACCAATTGAATCTAGGATAGTTTTAAAGGCTACACTAAGGTTATCACATTCAGTGTCAACATGGATGTTAAAATCACCCACTATAATAACCTTATCAGTATTTAACACCAAATCAGATAAGAAATCTGACAACTCATCCAAAAACTGAGTGTAAGGGCCTGGTGGACGATACAAACAACAAACAGAAGAGGTTTTATTGCTTTGCAGTTTGGATGAGGGAAACTGAGGGTTAAATGTTCAAAAGAACTGTAATTATTAGTTGGCTGGGACTAATTAATAATCAGACTTGAA
>NC_046374.1:5682568-5749032 GCF_011125445.2 Fundulus heteroclitus | reverse complement strand
AAAACCTGTGGTCAACTGTTATAGTATGAGTTCACACAGTTAAATGTTATCTTGATAGATTGGGTCAAAGGTGGTAGTCCAGAACTAGTGGGTATGGGTGGGTATTTTACAGGTCATTAGTTTTGAGTACAGAAGAGACTGTTATCCCTCTGATTATTGCATTAACACTATCATCTCTTCTTACTCTATTGCCAGTTCAAAACGACAGGATAGAAACTATGAAAAGACCAAGGCAAGGATAATGGAAATTGCCAATTACGTGGATAAGGTAAGCTTGATAGGATAATGTGCAGATCTTTGCCATCTCCACTGGGAATTTGTTAGGCTAAATTGATCATATCCCATGTCCTTCTAATTCCTAATGTCATGCATGCTACTGTACTTTATATTTTATGTTTTATAGTCCAGGTGCAAAATGAGTAATTGAGAGGTTAAGACAAATATGTACTCTTGTTTGAAGTCTCTTTTGGATTTAATCAATTGTGTCCCTCAGCATCATTTTAGAAGAGATCAAGGAGAAAGTCCTGCGTGACCAGACTCTCTTACAGGAGCTTATAGGAAGACTGTGAACCAGCCCTTGTGTGTGTGTGCCTGGGTGTGTGTCTCTGTGTGTGAGTGTGCATGCTAATAGCTATTAACTGATGTTTTTGTGTCTCTTTTTAGTTCTATAGGGCTCTAAACATCCGTGTACCTCTCATCGGCCTGGAGGTTTGGACTGAAAGAGATCAGTGTATCATCTCTGAAGAACCAAACGCCACCCTCTGGTCTTTCCTCCAGTGGAGACAGAAGCTGAAATCTCGCAAAAAGCACGACAACGCCCAGCTTCTCACGTAAGAAGTGCACAGTTTCTCCCCAGCTACAAGCAGGCAAAAAACAAAGGAACCTTTTTAGAACCTGTTTTAAAAACACACAAACAAAAGCACTGTTATTGAGGTTGATTTAGGGAAGATGATGGCTACAAGAAGTTGTACAGACAAAACCTAATCTTACGCTTGCAAATATAGGTCCATTAATTTAAACTGAAATAAAAATTATTGAATGACTGACACTGTCAGTTGATCTGGAAATGGAGAAAATACAAAGGCTTTAACTGGAAACTCAATCGTATTAGGCCAATTCCCTTTTAAGATCCAATTTTGACCACCCTTTTATATTATGAGCCCTTTGAATACAAATACTGTAATCTTGGAATTATTCCCAAGTCATGTAAAAAGAACAAAGAAAGTCCACTGATGGGAAACCTGATTATTCTGGATATTCTGGTAGTAACCTGAGTTTATGCTTTTGTACATAATCTTATTGAATTTACCAAACTGCTCATATTAGGCAATCCCAGGTAACCTTACCTCCCCCACAGGGCTACATATTTTACTCTAGAAGGAAATTAAACCTTGACTCATGAGACTCCCTGATTAATTTATTTTTTCAAAGTCCAATTATTATGGTCTTTAGAGCCCGGTCTTTTAAAAATAGGGTCAAAAAAATTTTCTAGGTTTTAATAATGCATAGTTAACTACCTGATTTGAGCATTTTCAGCAGTGTTGACCCTACAGGGTAAGATTTCTTTCTACGACTGCAGAATGTGTCTTCCTGGGTTGCTTTTCAGTAGCGAGAAGCTGTTCCCTGATTTGGTCAGTGTTATATGACAGTGGCATAAGAGCTCAGGAGTTCATCCTGTAATTGGCGGGTTGCCGGTTTGAACCCCCACTCCGTTGCAGTTGTAGTGTCCTTGTGTCCTTTACCCACCTTTCCTGCTGTCGATGGTCAGAGGACGCGCTGTTGGCAGTCTTGCTTCTGTCAGTCAGCCCCAGGGCAGCTGCGACTTTATTGTAGCTCACTACCGTCAGCATGTGAATGAACAGATGAATGACTGAATGTAGTGTAAAGCACTTTGGGGTTCTCAGGTATTTTTTTTTGTCTCACTCCCATTTTATCTTGTTATATTTGAAAGCTCTACTTAGAACCTTCAACTGTGCAAAATGTGAATTCTTGCAATTTTTCCAACTGGTCATAAATTTTGGATCAGGAGTATGTCTTGGTCACAGTAATATGATGTGTTTTTGCCAAGTGCAGTTAGATACAAGACAAAGTTTGTCCATCATTTTATTGACTTCTTCTAAGCTTTCAAGGACAGAAACATAGTAAAAGTGGAGAGTGTTGATGTGTCATCTACTGGGTAAGCAGACCCACTGCAGGTGGTGGGAGACAAAAGGACTGGATGAAAAATAATGATGGACAATGTCTCCCACTCAATGCATGGAGCTGTTAGAGAGCTGGAGAGTTCTTTCAGTCACAAACTGATGCATCCTAGATGGTCAAAGGAACACTTCCGCAGGTCCTTCCTCCCACCTGATGTTGAGGTGCATTCACAAATGCAATCCAGGTGAAAAAATTGCCTTTGAAACCATTGAAGCTCCATTTTGTGCCAAGAATGCTTGAACACCTCTTACTTTAGCCAAATAAGTACCGATAGCCCTCAAAAGCCTTTCAGAAGCCCCTTACTGCCATAGCACCCCCAGCAAAATACCTTAGGGATCCACTAAGGTACCTTAAAATACGCATGTAGACTGCAGTACCATACTTACTTGACCCCCTCAGTAATTTCGAGTAAAGATCTGGTCCACTGTTCCATGGCCAGGACATGAGTCACATTTGTCCTCCTGGATCCGAAGTATTAGTCAGAGCCTCCTCTCCTTCACCCCAGTGTAGGGTTAGTATGTAAGACTAGTACTGGAATAATGTGAGGATACTGTCCAGTTTTTACCTTTTCCATCAAGATCTAAGCAGACAGATCTAGTGGATGCTACTGCTGTGAAGGCTGGAGGACATAATGACCACTTGTTCCTACTCTGCTACTTTTTCCTTATCTCCAATTATGCATTACTTGCACTTATTGCTGTCATTAACTTCATGTTCTTTCTTTGTTTTTTCTTTTCTTTTTAGAGAAAGCTACACAGGTCTCAGGGTTCTGTTTTGCTGTGACACCTCCCTAAAACTGTACCATCAGCTGAGCTGGTGCTGTCAATACCTTCTTGTGCTTTTTCTGTAGATGGCACACTTGTTTCTGTCGTTCTGTGTTTAACCCTGTCTCCCTCCTAGACACAGCAGTTGAAGAAGCCATTGTTGTCACTAATGCTTATGTACTCTATTTTTCATGGCGTAGGTATTATTGCTGTGTAAGAGCTCATTTCCTTCTGCTCATATTAACTCTCTACTTTTCTTTACTTTTGGAAAGTACTCTTGGATGAATGCTTCTGTGTTTTTGTGTGTCTGGTGTGTGCCCCAGCTGGTTGTACCAGAGGACCCCTCAACCTGAGCTATGCCCAACTAGAGGTTTCTTCCTGTTTAAAGTGGAGTTTTCCTTTCACAGTATCTGCATGTATGCTCAGTATGAGGGATTGCCGAAAGGTTACTGGCCCAATGGAATTGACTTTCCAATTTTGCTACAGGAAAACTCCGAAGGATTGCTGCAAATTGCTGTCTGCTGAGTTTCCCTAGATATAATTTTTTTTACCAATTGGAATAAAAAGCTGAACTTGGCTACAGTGATTTAAAATTGGGATAGAACTAGAACATTTTCATTTTCTATGGTTCTGGCAGACCTGGGTATGGTTAAAAATCCTACAGAAAAGTTAATAGTAATAGTTTGTTCATCAAGTCAGTATTCAATGCTCGATACATTATCTAAAGATTATCTGTGAAAGTTACTAAGACACCAACAACCTTAAAGTGTAACTCAACCCCAGCAAAGCATATTTCCGCACGCAGACAAATTTGGAAAAACTCCATTAAAGTGGGTGGGGATACACGGGAACGGGAGGGGAGGGGGCTGTGTTCAGCAAGGAGGGAAAGCAGTCGTTAGATTGATTTGTTATATTGAATCATGGAGAGTGAGCAGAGCTTTATGGGTGGAGGATCCACCCCCCCCCCCCCCTCCCCCTCCCTGGAGGTTGAGCGAGGCTTTGTGGAACCCAGTGGGGCTGAGCATTTTCAGTTTGAGCTGCTGGCTCAAGGTGCTGACTAAGTGAAGCCCGAAACCAGCGCTGCTGAGGCAGTCTAGTCAGGATCAGTCCAGTTATATATTATCATATTTATTTCCCGCTTTGTAATCCGGGCATGATCGCCGGCAGCTTTGCGCATCATGATTAATTTGCAATGTGGACACAATTCATGGTTGATCTTCTCTTTGCTCTGACTGCAACAGGCAGGTTTCAACACGTAGGAAGGCAGAGAGGGAAGTTCACTGCAACGGTGGTAAAGTTATTTCGGGTTGAACACTGGATATTTCTTCTTCAGCGGCTTCAGTGGCGTCTGCCTCCTGTTCGAGCTGATACAGGAAGGCTGATCTGGGACTGCCTCTGTCTGCTGGCAGACTGTTGAAGCCACAGAGTGCGAATGTCCAATATCCAACCTAATACTAACTTCACAGTGGTCTCACACCAGCCCCTTCCTGACTGCCTCAAGACACTAACGGCAGAACAATTGGTTGCTTTCACTTAATTTGCCAATAACACATAAAAAGTGGGTAGATTTGATTTCCAATTGCTTTTATTGAAGAAAGAAAGTTGCTAGAGGGTTTAAAAAGTGCAACAGTGCTCGCTATGGAGGCACAAAATGGAGCTGTGTGTTTTTTTTAAGACAAGGCTGCTTTTGTAACCCACAGTGGCAGAGCTACCGATCAGAATTACATCACATCAACCGAAAGCAATGTTAATTAGAAATTCAATGCAAGACCATCCATTTAATCCAAGGAGGGTGCCATACAGACGATTGTGGACAGAAAAACAGGATTTCAACAAATACACACTAATTTTACAAAATAATGACCAGGATATGTGGACAGTATAAGACAACCATGTTAACAGTTGATTTTTGGGTGAGTTGCCCTTTAAGTATTTTTAAGTCTTTTTTTTCATTCCATGATTGGGGTTCAGAGTTCTTGTAAGCACACAAAAACAAAAAAGCACACAGGGAAGTTTTCCCTGCCTGCATGTGACACAGCTGTTCATAGAAGAAGGGATGCCACAGTGTGGTTTAAAAACTTCTGTCTGTTGCTCTGAGATGAATCACTTTCTACAGGCTTCTGTTCTGGGGATAAAATCTAATGTATTTCATTAAAAAAAAACATTTCACTCGCTGGTTTTTGGTCACATTTCTCATGCTGTATTATTTACAAAGACTTTTACTAGCCTCTAATCACCTTTTGAGCTCTGGAATAGTGTGAAACCATCAGCAAAGGTGTGGACTGTCGCTTCAAAATCAAACTGAGGGGATATCACCACAAAGCATCTTCATGGCAACATCAGAAGTCCAACCTGTCCAACCTAGGATAGGTTGAAGGATTTAATAAAGGAAGAGTTATAATATACAAGGAGAACACACAGGAAATGGGGAGACAGCAACATTACAGTCCACCAGAGACTGAGAGCGGGGCTGTGTTCAGGATGGGGGGAAAGCAGCAGCTAGTGAGCAGAGTTACGCTGGTAGTTACTCTACACTTTGGTCTTCTGAGGTGGAGGATTTATCATCCCTGTCATCACCGGAGGTTGAAGGAGTCTTAAGGCCCAGTTCGACTGGCTTGTATTTGCCGCACACCGCACGGCTTCACTCACTTATTAGCCCAGCGGACCAGAGCCTTATCAGTTTGAGCCGCTAACTCAGCAATGCCCGAAGCCCGTGCTGTCGAGGCATGGGACGACAGGATCGGTCCAATTATATTATCATATTGATTCCCCGCTTTATAATCCAGGACAGGATCACTAACAGCTTTGCACGTGCATTAATTTGCAATGCAGAAACAGATTGTGATTGATGGCCTCTCTGCGTTCTTTGGTCGGACTGCAAGCAAGTTCAGGACCAGGCAGCAGCTGTATGCCTGTGAGACAGCGCTAAGGGAAGTAGGAAGGGCTCACAGGAGCATCGCTGCTGTCTCAAGACAGTCAACTGCAGAACAATTGATGCTTTTACATAAATTCGGCAATAACATGTAAAATGTCACAAGATTTGTCGTTAGGTGCTTTTTTGAAGAAAAAAGTCGCTAGGGGGGTCTGAAATGTTCAACAGTTTTCACTATGGAGGCACAAGGTGAAGCTGTGTGAGTTTTTGTTTTTTTTTAAATGGGGCCACCTTTATGCCCCACAGCGCAAGAGCTACTGACATCACTTTCTTCAAATTATGTCACAACAACTTTTGAACCAATAGCAATATGGATTCAAAATTCAATGCAATACCACCATTTAACCCACACTGACGATTTTAGATACAAAAGCAGAATTTCAACAAACATGCACTAATTTGCCTAAATAATGACCAGAAAATGTAAACAGTACAATAAGACAACCATGTTAACCGTTTATTGGCAATGTTGGCATTATTGATTTGGGGGATGAGTTAACGTTTGAATACTGTGGAGATGTGATGAGGAACGTGGAAACCAGGTTGGTATAGTCGACAGATGCAGAGTAGCTGGAGGACAGTGTAAACGGGGTACTGAGGAGTGGTAGGAAAATGGGTGCTGGAGAAACACAGAGGATCTAAGTAATCACAGCTGAGGACTAATAACAACATGCACACAACAGGACACAAGAAATAACTTAGAAACTCAATCGAAAGGAATGAGCTAAAATTGAGAGGCACTAATAGGATCTGAATCAAACACAAGAGAGAACCAAAACACCAACAGCTGTGGAACATGACATATAGGGGAGAGGGATTGGCACAGAAAGACATCATCTTAGAGACAGAAGCAGAGATGAGAAAGAGGGATTGCTTCCTGGGTGCTGCTGCTTTCACTCCACACTGACAGGCTGGGGTTTTTACAGGCTGAGTGAACACATTTAAGAAAAAAATACTGGGAGCAAAATCTGTAATCTGAAGTTAAAAAAAGGACAGACTATGTGACAGGTGCCTTAGCCAGAGACCTCCTACTACTGCTTAGTTTGCAGAGACACACTGAGAAAGAGACACTGCTTTACTGGATTCCATGCACGGATTCAGGCAGCCTCTACAGCACTGACTTAGAAAACATTCAATTCAAGGCTTTGCATTATGATTTCCAGAGCCCCCAACCCATTCACACCTAAGGCATTTTCAGAAATGTTCCATTAAAGCCATAATTTCTCTGCCTCTACAAACATAAAAGAAAAGCCCACCTGGAGGGTGAAACCTTGGACATTTATTGTAAACTGGTAACCTTAACGAATGAATCACTGTTGATGTGTCAAAATTAAAAGGACATTGTGGCTGGTTTAAGTGGATTTATGATCATCTTTTAACAGTTTCATGGTTTTGCACATTTATCAAGGACTATATTTTAAAAATAAAAATAAACAGAAAATGCAAAACAAAGAACTTTATTTTAATTTTCTAATCTTTGTAGGTAGGTGATTTTCTTTTCCTTGCACACAAAGTCATAGTTGTTGAAATATTATGCAATTTAATAAGAAAAAGTTTTTTGGGTATGGAATTCTCCACATAGTTTCCATTGAGGACAAACATTGTGTCTCCAAACCTATATGAGGTATGTTAGTTTTGTTTTTGCAAAATAATGTTTAAGGCTATATTTTCATTATTAACCAATGTTTCCTGAAGCCATCGTTTCCCCTTGGTGTGCCATAAGCCACTGATGAATTACTGATGCTGGTGCATGGCTGCACAAAGGATAGGGGATCACATCTATTCACCTAAAATGCTTGCTTCCTTCGGCTTAATACTGTTGAATTCCTGCAGATTCCTTTATTTATGAAATGATGGTGTGCAATGTAAAGACCAAATATCAAACTGAACCCCTTTGAATTGAGAGAGAGAGACCTACAAACTGCCTGGTGAAGCTGCCTGGAGTTTAGGTACTGAAGGTGGAGGAGTTGACCATCCAAGGTACAGGGTAGTACACAAGGTCCTGAAGGCTGGGTGGAGTGGATGGAGACGAGTGATGGTGGAGTAGTGACAGAAGAACAGCAGTAAAAGTGAAAAAGGAAGCTTTACAAGATGACAGCGAGAGCTGTTCTGATGTATGCTTTGGAGACCAAAGGTTCTGGGATTATGGTTTGCAAAGCAGAAAAGGGTTCGTTGTCAAAAATAACCATAACAGGACCTAGCATAGCTCCAAACTGTCTGTGATAAATAAAGTAACCTACACAGTTTTAGGAACACTGTAGGTGTCTTTTATGATGCTGGTAATTTGTGAACTTTGACATCCGTATTCTGAAAGCCATATAAAATTCTTCCAAAATAAACAAATGAAGCTATGTGTTTCTTCACGGAAAGTTCAGCAATAGTGTTCATCATGTTGGCTCAGACGTTTTGTTTTCCAGTAACAGTGCTGATCTGTCATTTCTCTCTAAAACAGCCACCTCAAGAGGAGCTAATTAGTGAAATTAAATCCACCTCCTGGTGTCATCACATGGAGTAAAAATCAGGACTGTTCCTCTTCTGAAAATGAGAAGATTAAAGGCAAGTTATTTTTCTCTTTGTTTGTGTGTGATAGCGGTGTGATTTTCAAGGGGACAACAATCGGAATGGCACCACTGGAGGGGATGTGCAGCCTGGAGAACTCAGGAGGCATCACTGTGGTATGTGCAAATACATTTCCTTGTCCCTCTTGTTACGTTTTTATTTCTCTGTTGAGTACACGGTTTGGGTCTTGCAGAGTTTTTCTTAATGTTATATTTTCCACATGAATTGGATATTTTCCACAGAAAATATCCAATTCATTGGTTACAGGAAAGATAAATATTCCAGTTGCAACAGTGAAAGGTTAAAGCAGATTTAATGTGTTTGATGTCCATGGTGATCAAATTATGTGCTACAAAACAGAAATGATTTGGTGGAAAATTCAGACTTTATTATCTTGGAAATAATTTTCCTGATGAGCAGAGTGGAAGACGCGGCTTTCAGGACATCAGCAGATTAACAATGGGGAGCCACTTATACACAAGAACCAGGAAGGACAGCATCATGTCACAAACAATGCAAGAAGTAAAAACTAAATAGGTTTTGTACACAAGGAAAAATTAAAGTTGAAATAATAAGACACGTTTTACAAGTTTGTTCATTATATGCAACATTTTAGTTTTTCATTAGTGATGGACAATGTATGTTTATTATTTTATTTGTCCTTTTTGATTTCCTGATTCAGTTCATCATTACGCTTGTTTTTATTCTCTTTTTGTTTAATCTAATAGCTTCCCATCTTAGTCAGCCAGGTTGGAGCAAGATTTGTCCATTTATCTGGTGCTCATGTGCTCCCTTCTACTGTCGACTTGGGAAACAGCTTCTATCGCCAAAATGAAATACTTTAATGAATGTGGATGAATGAATCATGGTAAAAAACACACATCACTCTAAAATTTTAAAGTGAGTCCCAGTTTATGGAACTCCAAAGAGCTCAAAAGTAAATAAATACATAAAACATTATGAAATAATGATCTACTTGAATAAATAAGAGATGCCCTGCGATAGACTCATGACCTGTCCAGGTTGTACCCCGCCTCTCACCCAGTGACAGCTGGAGATAGGCACCAGCACCCCTTGCTGGTGTTAATTTTATGTCACAGAAAGCATAATATAACCAACTTTATTCACAGCTTTTCACTCCTCGCCACCATTGCTGTTTCTGGTTAAAAAATCTCTTCCATTTACAGCCTTCGTCACCTGCTGTGATATAATCAGCCTACAAATACGGTCTTCAACGGATGCAGCCCAGGAATCACTTAGTTTACGCTATTTATGGAGCAGCCAGGAAAAACAGGCAGGCAAAGAGATTCTGCTGGAAAGTGTAATTATGAAATAAATAGGCCAATGGGAAAAACACCATTAAGAAATAAAAAATGACTTTTTAAAAAACACATTTTGAAATAAAAACTGCTGGAATTAAATATCAATGCTTCAATAATAAAAAATTTGAATGTGGAAACATTTCCGTGAAATAATTTTTTTATACAGTATTATCATGCATATTTTTAAAGAAGAATGAAAAATATTTTATAATAATGAGATGATTGTTTTATATGTATTCAGGTATTTCACAATTTCATTATCACTATATTTAGCTGTTATTTATTCAGGTAAATAATTATTTCAGAATTTTTATGTCATTTTGAGCACGTTGGCATTCCATACTAGATAAAGTTTACATTTTTGCTCAAATATGTTTTTAATTCTAAGTTTCAATCAGTTATTCACAACAAATATATATATGTAAGTACACTAGGGGTTTATTGGGACTTGGCTACTGGCACTTAATAATTTATTATTTATTTGACTTAAGAATTTATTATCTATTGGAATTAATAATTAATTATTTATTGGAAATAATAATTATCATTTACCAAAATTACCAGTTTGCAATTGGACATTAATAATTACCAACCTAATCACAATATAATGTTTCATCAACTATTAAATCGGAAAGGGATAATTAAAGCACCAATCTTCCAACAATGAATCTTAAATGAAAATTTAAGAGAACAGTAAATCTCTCTTATATGAAAATAGACACAGCCAAATCTCTCTTTATCAATAAGAGTTTTAAAATGAAATCGCTCTGATTCTAACAAAACTATTTGAGTCACAAACTCCTCAACTAACTAAAAACACACATCTACTAACTAGTAATCAAAGATAAAATGCAAAACTCCCTGAACTGTCTGAGTTCTTTGATCTTCAAGAAAGAAAGAAAGAAAATTCCTTTATTGTGCCAAAATGGGGAAATCTGGCTGTGACAGTGGCATAAAACACACAAACAGAGCTACACAATGAATCTGTAATGAAAAACAAGCAAATCTAAAGTTAGTTCTAAAGCAACAGAGAATGAACTTATCAGAAAGGTCAAAATAAAAATAAAATAAAACCAGAATGCACAGTTACTGAATATGACATATTCAGACAAAATAAATATATTCCAGTTAAACATAGGAAATACAGTAACAGATAAACTTAACAACATATGCATATGATGCCGTTTATTCTCTAATGTTTAGCTGCAGATTCCACATATGTGGACTCTGGAGGCAATTAGCTGCAATTAATTTTATTTAGCAGTATCAGAGTGAAGGTGGATAAATATAAATACCTATCACACTTTTCAGACAATTACGACCTGTTTGCTGCTCTGACCTGTCTGCTGGGTTCCTTGGTCTTTATGGTGCCGATTTCTCTAATGTGTTCTAATTTCTGAGGCCTGTTTACTAATTGTATGAATTCTAACTGCTGTGGCATTGCACTAGATCTTTTAGGGGTTCCGGAGTAAACGGGTCTGAATGCAAATGCAGGACACACTTTTCAGATTTTATCTGTGCAAAAGTTTGAAAACAATGTATGATTTTCCTGCCATCTCACAATTGTGCTCTGCATTCTGCACTTATTACAGGTTGTGGTTGTAACCCGTCACTAGTGGAATGAATACCTTTGAAAAGCAATGTACCATAGTACTATTGTTCATATCAAAGCAGAGTTCATGAAAAATTCTTTTAAAATGATGCTGACTCCACAATTTAAGATTCACATTTCTTTGTTAATAATTTTAATAAAATGGTCAAAGTTACTCATTAGGTGTTTTGTCAACATGAGTACAATGCCATTCACTGTAGCTGAGTAATGAGCTAAATTTAAAGAAAAGATTGTTAAATGAAAGGGCTAAATGTAGCCAACCAACATCAGCATTTCTTTGTCCATCTTCTTTCTCTTCTGCTAGTTCCCAGTCAAGCTTTCTCTTTTGCAGCGTTTCAGTGTCCACTCTGTAGCAGCACTCAGCTTGTTCATCCCTAAGTGTCTATAAGTGGTCAGAGAGATCGATAGCTTCTCCAAGCATGATTAGCTTCTAATAAGCTGTTAGCTGTCCTGTGGGCTGAGGCAGGCTGTGGAATCCAAATGTGCTGTGGCTATCAAGCACAGCCTTGCAGACACTTCACAGTTATGCTTTACCTCAGCAGTTTAAGCAATACATAGAATATGATGGATTTCCCTGTTTAACATCAGCACTTCCACACTGTTCATTCATACCCATTTTATACCCATTTTACACGTAATGCATCATTTAGAAGCTGGGTTGACAGTGAATGGCATGTTTCTGCTTTAAGAGGAGTTGTGAACAGGAACACTGCAGTGTGTGTACACAGCCGTGTCCTCCTAAATGTTTGGATGGTGTAATTCAAGCTTTTTCTTACTCATTCAGCTTTGATCTTTCATCACCAGATGGAGCTAACACCGATAACGTCTTGAGTAGAGTTAAGTCCATCGAGAGAACCGTGTTTCTAAGGAATTCTTGCAAAGTACTATTTATCTCAGAAACATTTACCAGTTCTAAAATCTATTCAAGTAAAAAAATTACTCACTAGCAATTAAACGCTGGGGATCACCTTGGATCATAAAAACATACTTGTTCTCCAGAAGTAAAATTACAAAACCCAGTCCTTCATTTTCATCTCATAACTTGGAATGAACAGTTTCTGTGCATGTCAGTGGGCATGGGGCATGGGAGGTTTAAAAAAACTGGAAATAAGTTTCAGATCATATCTGCTATTCAGCAAGTAAATTATCTATAGGGATTTAAATGCAATTTTACAGTAAACTTCCTACTCCAGTCGTAAAATTCAAAAGAGTAACGTGGAACACAATAAATTAGCATATCATTGAAAAGCTACATTTTTTCTGTTAATCAGTTCAAAAAGGGAAACTCGTGTATACAATTACAAAACAATTAAGCAATATATTTCAAGTACACAATTCAGTTTATGAAAATCCCAAACTCTGTTTTTCAAATAAATGAAGCTAACCTGGTATCGGGGAACAATGTCATTATAATTCTCTTGCTGAAAGTCCCAATGATAGTAATTTTGGCTAAGATACATTCTCCTGGCACTTTCTTTACCATTACACAATGTCCCCAACACTCTTGGTGAGCACTAAAATCTCAGCCATTAAAGATATATCAAGTGGGGACAGTTAGAGTCCATCCAACTGGTCAAATATATAATCTACAGCTATGCATTAGATATACATCTATAGTATAAAAGCATTATTATTGCAGAAATGTTGATCTACTGTAGGTAGCCTATGTCCATTTACTGTAAAGTATATGCTTTTACTCATAGCTGCCTTCTTGACAGCCCATAAACACTACGGGCGTCAGGTCCGGCCAGATTAACAGCAGAAATGTGACAGCTACAGCCCAGTCCTGCATACCTCTGTGTGCGGTGAACCTTGAAGCTCGAACACCACTTATGCTTTTCAGTCATGTCAAGGCTGTGATAAAGCCGGCTGCAGGTGTGCTTTGTTCTTCCACACTTTTTCTTTACATTAAACATTCCATTAACATGGTTAGCTCCGTGAATCGGCAGCTGGTTTCTCAGCAATCTTGTGACTTACCCTTCTTGTCAGCACCGTTGGTAGCTCGGCCAATTTGGTGCTATATTTAGCAACTTTTAAGACCCCTCTAGCGGCTCTTTTAGTCCTCGGACCAATCCAGTAACTTTTTCTCATGTTATTCGGGACGGACATGGAAGCACATATTCTTGTTCTGTTCAACTAAGAGTGGCTGTCGCTAATTAATCACGCATACATGCTGAAAGATCCCTGTACAGCCCGGGCAGGATGAAAATATACCATATACCATAAATATAACCCATTTATGGTATATTGTTATAAATAACTGATTATGTTTTTACTGTGACCTGTGATGGAACATAAATTTTAAACCACACCGTAGGAAGTGTGATGAAAAAATAATTTAGAAAATAAAGATAATTTGTAGTTGTAAACATATTTACTCAGCTTTTTTTAGTCACCTCATTTATTGGCTGCTAGGGATGGTGGGACACACAGCCTGGCTTAGGGACTGGTAATGGTGTTTGTAGGGCACAGTCTGCGCAGTGGTGCATCTATATCATATTCCATTTTTTTATTTAATTTCTGCAATAAATAAGCTTTTTTGGATGGATGCATGGTTAATACACATCGTCCTGGCCCCAAACTACAGAGGGACCTAATAGTGAAGGGGTAAAATCACCAGCCCTTGTGGATTATCAAAGATTTCTGTTGTTACTGCAAACAGGCTTAAATCGAAGGCAACAGCACTTTGCACAAGCATTTCTGTTTTTCTTTTTATTGATGACCAGTGGAAACAGGCCAGAGGCAGTTAATGAATAACACTAAACTGGTAGCAGGTGAACAATAATAGAAACCTGGTGGAAACAAGTTGTTCATGGTAAAGCTGTATGAAATGAGACTAAAGATGTTGAAACAAAGAAGCAAGTTCATACCATCAGGATTTAGTCATCGATACAGTCAGTATGTTTCCAGACAGCTCTCCAATGAGTTCAAGTAAACCAACAGCTTTTAACCACTTATTCCAGAAATTGTTGTGACCAAGCTGTAAATTCTGTCATAAAATCAATATGAGAATTTCCACAACAAAATAGGTTGTTTAGTCCAACCGATTATCATCTTTTATGGATCAAAACATTTGTCCCCAACCTTTATATTTAGAAAAAATTTGAACAAGAGAAGGCAAAAAAAATTGCATTATGTGGCTGAAAAAGCAGGAGATTTTAGTCTTGAGACTTTCAATGAACAGGAAATATTCCCATCTTTTCTGTATTTTGACCTTCTTATCACCGGTCACTCACTGATTGATTGGTGTGTTAATAGGTTTCACAGTTCATTTATCAGTCATAGAAATCATATAAAAAACATTGAATACAATTATATCTAAATTGTACAGTAATTCCGTCAGACAGATCGTTTTCTACATGCTTTGTATTGTAGCACTTTCAGGTTGAAAAAATGCAAAGTTCAGTACAAATGTAACTGATTGGTATAAGAATAAATCTTAAGCAATATAGTAGGTTTGAGAAAAATCACATGTGAAGAAGCAGCACAGCTTGAGTTGGCTGCCTGGACTCATTTAGTTGAATGCTACCGGTTTCAAGGATGCCTCTCCTAGGGTCATGTGAAGATATGAATTTACATATTCCACATTCTTTCAGACTCAAAAGAAGATAAAATTTTAAATTTAAAAAAAATAAATTGCTGGAATTTTATTTAGTATGCTTCACGCTTAGTTAGTTGTTTTGATGCTCGATCAAAGATTTAAAGAAAGATGATGCCCAACATAATGAGCACACCTTTAGTTTGTAGCTGGGAGAAGGCAGTTTGCAGTGACCCAGTGAACCTGCAGCAGCCCCTGAATGATACTTAGCTCTGACTGACTTCCACAGGACCACTCGGAGGTGCCGATCGGTGCAGCTGCCACCATGGCACACGAGATCGGCCACAATGTGGGCATGAGCCACGACCACGACGGCTGCTGTGTGGAGGCCAGTGCAGAGCAGGGAGGCTGCGTCATGGCTGCTGCCACTGGGTGAGTGTTAGGCAGCGCAACACAAACTTGGCCATAGCTTTTGCTAAAATTGATTCCTTTTAAAATGGCAATAACGGTGTTAAAAAGTCCTATTCATTAATGAGCAGTTTACAGGGTGTGTGTGTGTGTGTGTGTGTGTGTTCTATTATAAAATAGACAGTAAGACACTGTATGTAATGACTATTCCATATTAGAAACAATTGTTGCATCTCAGCAAAGCAAGACAACAAACATCTGTTTGATGTTATTTCAAGTGACAATTATTGTCCTCCCGTTGTTTCCTTGTTTTATCCGTTTTACTACATATGGCTTTCATCCAAACATGAAAATACATAAAAATAGTTTTTTTGGGTTGCTTCATTACTTCATTACTTCATTAAATTAATTATTGGTACCAAATACCAGGCATCCATTCCCACGAGTCTTCAGCGGCTGCAGCAAACGGGACCTGGACAACTACTTCCAGAAGGGAGGGGGAATGTGCCTCTACAACATGCCCAACATGAAGGACCTGGTGGGAGGCAAGAAGTGTGGCAATGGCTTTGTGGAGGATGGAGAAGAGTGTGATTGTGGAGAACCTGATGTGAGTATGTTGTTTATGTTAGCTGGGATTGTTTTAGTCACACAAATGTCATAGGAACTGTTTTTATCTTTGAACATATAGTTTCTTCCACTGTTTAAGTTCCGTGTGGGATTCATGCAATGACTTCTGATTTGACACTGTTCTAAACTGAATGGCAAACAACACAAAGCCACTGATGGAGTAGTCTCACCTGAAGGTGTTACTTAGCATCTGTTCTGGAGCTGCTTCTGTACCAGACAGAGCTACCATGTTGATATGATCTTCTCTTTCCTCTCTACAGATTTTTCACCTCTGTAGGTTTTTATTCTGAATTCTTATTGTTGGCATTTTAATGTAGTTTCAGCTGAGTGTTTAAAAATAACATTGGAAACAGTAGTTTTATCTTATACTTGTGTGAAACAGATCTGTAATTTAGCAAAGATTGCCAAATTACAGATCATTGATCATTCAGAACTACTTTAATCAAAGTCCTGCATGTGTTTTACTTTATCTGCAGCTCTTCCTAATCTTGCCTGCAAACCGAATTCTCACGGTATTTGTGCGTTCACAAACACACGAGAATCCGCAATAGTTTAAGACCCGACCCCACACAGGTTGGCCAATCCTGTTGCACTGTTATGGTTTAAGGCGGGACATACAGCTGTGATGAAGGCAAGAAGTGCTGAGCCCACAGCTGAACCAAAATAAACATGCAGGACGACGGGACGCATGCGTAGCTGCTGCTATCATGATTAGATCTATGATTTTTACGAGTGTCACAATCCAAATAAACGAGCCTGGACCAGTGCAACTTCTTGTGCTTTTGTCATGGCGCCTACTGCTTACATTTTCATTTGATTGGCTAAAATAATCAGCTTGGAAAGTCCTGCTGAATGTCCCTCCTTTCCCTGAACATGTGTGTTCAGGGAACAGACTCAGATTGATAATGTGCAGAACGCAAAGTGCTACACATTATCAGTCTGGCTGGCCAGGTAAGATTTTTCCACGCTAACACTGATGTTTGGCGAACAAACAATTCCTGCTGATTTTGCATATTTTAGCTGGGTTTTTCTCCGCTTTGGGGGTATCATGTAGATTTACCAAACAAATCTAGTGGTCCCACCGTTTCATGAAGGTTTAGCTTTAGGTTTAGAGGAGTTTATTTCAAACATGTAAAGAACAGAAAATAAACAAAATTATTTCCTCAAACAAAATCAAAACAGTACTATTGTAATTTATGTATTTGTAAAGCAGTCGGATGAAGGGCAATTTATTTAATCCCACTCCTACTCCAAAATTTAATAGTCTATTCCTTATTTTAAATTATACAATGATACGTTTAGTAAGAGTTAAACTGTGATCAATTTGCTTACTTGGTTCTCTTCCATTGATATATTAATATTATAAAAAATGTCGCTTCATGCTTGCTCAGTATGAGGGATTGCTGCAAAGCCATGGACAATGCAGACGACTCTCCCTGTGGCTCTTCGCTTCTCCAGGAGTGAATGTTGCTTGTCAAGACTTGATGCAAACAACTGGGTTTCCATAGATAGGAGATTTTTTTGACCAATCTGTATAATCTGACCCAATTTGTATAATCTGATTCAATCTGTATAATCTGATTGAATTTGACTTTGGAAAGTGCCTTGAGATGACATGTGTCATTAATTGGTGCTAAATATTTCAAATTTTATTAAACTGAATTGAATTATTGTTCCCGATGGAACAACTGATTCCTACTATTATCCATAAGGTCTAAAATCAGCATTTTATTTTGGTTAAATCTAAATCTGCTTCACATGAAAGCTGCAATGGATAGTAGAGTTTCACCCTACCCATATCAGCAGGAACTTTATACAGACTTTACAATATCAGAACAAATCAAAGACAGGACATCAGAAAATATTCATTAAAACTTTCCATGTAAATTTCCATGTGAAGTTATGTTAATTTTTCCTCCTCACTAACACGGTGTGAACATGGTGAAAAGGCATCGCGTTCTCCTGTCTGGAGAACCCTAATCCTATGAGGTAGAATCTCGCTACAGGTGAAAGAGATCAAACAGCATCTGACATCTATCTGACACCAAAGCAGAAGAAAAGATGAAGAAATCAACAACTTGGTCAACAGTAAATGTTTGCCCACCAGTTTCTGGTTAATCTCCATGGTAACCAGCTGCTGTATTGGCCGGTGGGTGGTGTTAGTCCTCAGCATCAGGATACCTCACAGCAGAGCAGAGGATCACATAAAAATAGGGAATATTTAGATCTTTACAATGAGGACATTATACATCAAGGAATATACAAAATGCCGGACCACTTCTTAAACATGAAATAAAAAACCAAATCTGTTGATACAGAGTTTCAATCTGCTTTGCAGATTGCAGCATATCTCAGCATCATACCTTAAAAGAGGTTTATTACTGATATTGTCTGTGGTGTAACATCGACTTCTGCTGTTTGTTCACCTTTGCACATTGTTTAGTTCAAAGTATAGAAAAGCAAAGGTGGTCTCGACTGATAGTTTCCTAATTTAGTTTTTGAACCGCTTAACTTTGATTTATGAACCTTTAAGGCATTAAAAAAAACCAAACTCTGAACCAGTATTCTTCACAAAAACATTTATAGCTATCTCTTTTGCCAGATTAATAAACAATCTAACAGTTTGACAGACAGATGATTTATTGTTTTTAACAAGGTGATTCCCATGCACACTGCTCAACTAGAGCACTGGGACAATAGGTAGAACTTCTTCTTCAGAGGCCTCACCCGCTGCTCTCCAACTTAGAAAATAAACCCTTCTTATATTCCTCTGTGTTTAATGGTTCGTACATTCAACATCCCAGCAGTCCAACACTGTTGAAAGTTTCTTGACATCAGAATGAATTGTTTGTGCTTGGTAAAGCCAGAGGTTAAGTGAGCCTGCTTTGGTTTGTGCAAAGATTGAAACGGAGGAAGCAAATTGGTAGGTGACAGCAGCAGCAGCACTGATGAGTGTTTGTTATGGCTCCCACTCAGAGCAGGGCTGACAGTCAGGATCGCGATGCTGACAAGCCACCTGTTCTTAGCATTGCAAATGAGACGCGCTACAGAACATGGTTTAATGGTCTAACCTCGACATGCACTGTGTGGGTCGGGGTTCACACTTGAAACGAGATGATTTCTGTCTCAGATTTTTTTTTCCAGAAAACCAGTCAGAATCCTTTTTGTAAATCAAATTTACTGTAGCCATAAATATTTAATCATTACGTTTTATTTCATTTGTACCAAAACTTAGGCCTGTCAAGTCAGACGACTCTGGTTTAGTCATTTTCAAATGAATTATAGAAAATAAAATTGTTGTTTTAGTTGAGTTTTTTTGTGTTGGCCCAAAATCCTTCCTCATTCTTTCCTGCTGGTATAATTGGCTTTTCTTCTTCTTGCTTGAATCAACTCTGAGCTTTGTTTTGAGCATAACCGTGGCTCTCCTTAGGGCGCCATGGCAACTGGAGATGGTGTTTTTTGTGTATGCTATATGACACGAGAGCAGCTACAAAGGCAGCTCTCTGGATGTTCTGTTTGTGTGCTTTTCCCCTCCAACATCTGTGTAAAGGGGGCCTTGTCAGTCACAGTTGTCAAGCCTGTGCTGCTTTGGAACCGACTCTCTCCTCTGTCTGTGTTGCTATTTAAATATCTGAACTCTATAGGTGATGAATACGCCCAACTCCCACCACCACCTCTCCCACCAGAGGCTTTATGCTCCTGCATCTGATTCCAAGTCTTTTAGAAAAACAAAAGCTATGAGCCGTGAAAGTTTATAGGCCGGAACTAGATTTTACACTCGTTGGACCCACCCGCTATGATAGACATTAATAACCTGTCTCTACTGTACAGGTTGCATAGACAGTACACTAAAAACAGAAAAATGTTAGTGTACAAAACTAAGCCTGGCAGTTAAAATGTTTTGCTAATTTCCTTTTGCCCATTCTGTGTTTTCAGTTTCAGTGGTGCCACCTCTAAATGATGTTCAGAGGGATCAGACCATTCAGATCAATAATTAATTTTAAAGAGCTTCATTAGTTAAAGGTTTTAGAGCAAAAAGCTGGTTTTACTGTATTTTCATCCCAGCACATATGATCAGCAAACAACATATGAGTATAACCAGAGCATCAACACATGTGAAGCCATGAAAGATTTATCTAACTAGCAGACTGATTGCTTTAAAAGAGGCACAGATTGTGCATTAAATCGTTGTGCTTTTGTATTGGTCACCTCCAAGTTTACCGCCTTTGTCCTTTTGCATTGAAATGGCCTCATATAAAAAGAAACGACTGCTTAGAAAGTGGGAGCAGAAAGAACAGTTTTCTGGATTCAAGAACTTCATGATGCGAGGTTCAGTCTCAGAGAGAAGGTTTCATCAAATAGTGCCTAGTAAGCATCCTGAAACACCTTTTTTTTTTTTTTGAAGAGAGCACTACAAAGCCACACTGCCACCAGCGCAAAGCTTCTTTAATTGTTGCAGCAGGTGGGCGGGATTACACATTAAATCAACTCTACTTCCAGTTGTTTGGGACATCTAGAAAAGAAAAGGCGAGGGCTGTCCTGTCGTCACCTGTGTAGAGCCGGGCCAAGTTCAGCTGCAGCTGGATGTCCACAAAGGACAAACTGAAATTCTGCAGCAAGTAGAACCAGAAGACTGCTATAAAGTTGTTTTCTCTGGTAAATCGTCCTTCCAATTCATCCCGGAAAGGTCCCCAAAATCAGTTCCAAGCATTTACAAGAGAAGAATGAGTCAGTATCAATCAGGATTTGATTCACATGTTAATGACCAGTGTGAGTTACTGATGTTATAAAGAAAAGGGACAACACCATAACTATTTCCTGTAAAGATGATTTTATTATTCTTCAGTATGCCATAGACACATCTGAAATGTTATTGGTGCAAGTCTCCTAAATCAAAGACTGGGACGTTTCTCTAATAATATAACAGCAATAATTGAGCTGATTATATAGCTCTTGTGACCCTGGATTCCTTTTGCTTGGCTGGTATTTCTTAAGGACTCTAACGTGTTACAAACTATGCTCATAAATCATAACAAATCAAAAATACAGTTTTTGCCACTCATAAACCTGTTCTAGAAAGGTATTCTCTTTATTAAAAACAGCTATGATACATGCTGCTGCTTATTATTGCTTGTAAAGAAGGTGTTTAGTTTGTATTTATGTATTTATGTGCGTGATCATTTACAGGAATGCACCAACAACTGCTGCCATGCCAGTAATTGTACCCTAAAGGAGGGGGCTCAGTGTGCCCACGGAGTGTGCTGCGATGGTTGTAAGGTAAGAAACATACAAACATCTGTGCAAGCAGAGTTTGTAGAGAAATCTGCCTGCAGCAGTAGCTCAGTATCATTAGTTAGCTGTCAGTCTTCATGTCAGCGGATTGACACACTGCACCCATAACATGTCTCATCTTCTGTCACAGCACGGCTCATCACCTTCCCATCACACTGGCACTTTTCATCTCAACTCACATCGCGTTTTTAAAATGGAAGTCCTCGCATTTCACTTTAATACATAGATCATTGATGCCAAATTCTACTGCGCTTCAAGCTGACAGAAGACACAAAGTGCTGAAGATAGCAGTAACAGAATGCAGTTTGCAAAAGAAAAGCCATGTCTAGTCTCATTCTTTCTGTGGGAGAGCTGTGTCTTTTGATCTATGCTGTATGATAGATGTTTTATTGTTGTACAAGGAGTTTATATATAGGAAGCTGATTTTATTTCTATATTGTGTAAATGCATGGCTTAGATGATCAGTCTGAATAATGGCAGACCTGGTAAAGCTCAGACTAGAGATGCACCGATCCAGTTTTTCTGATCCAATCCAATACCAACACCTGCGCTAAGCGTATCGGCCGATACCCGATACCAATCTTATAAAATAGCAAATAGCAGACTTGGCTCAGTCTATCACTTGCTCCATGTTGCTCTGTGTTTGCTCATCGCTAGCTGCTGTGCATGCTCTGCATAACAGCCGTTGCAAACATAGAATAGAAGTGACTAGATAGGCGTAACTGCATTACTGTGTGTGATATTAATTAAAAAAAAGAAATGAAGAGATCGGAATGCTGGATCGGCATCAATCATCCGATATCTGATCCAGCTAATTAGTCAATATCGGAGCCGATATCCAATCCGGGTACCAGATCGGTGCATCTCTATATCAGACAATATGCAGTAAACCCCGAGGATTTATGTTCTTCAAGACTGGTCCTAGCACTTTCTAGTTTAGTCTCAGTTTTCTAGTGCACATAAAGCACTTCAGACTACATGTCACAGTCGGCCCTTGGGACACACTCTCACACAGTATTATACAGGAGGTGCTTCACTCACCCCCTTATTTTATCCAGCAGATATTTAAATATCAGCCGATACCAACATTTTTTCAGTCCAGGTAGCTTTTCTCAAATCTTTAGTGTTACTCATTGCCCATATCTTCAGACATTCATATTCAATAAAAGGCAATGTTATAGAAAAGTTTATTAATTTCAGTAATTCAGTTCACAAAGTGAATAACATTCAATTCAATTCAATTCAATTTTATTTATATAGCGCCAAATCATGAAACATGTCATCTCAAGGCACTTTACAAAGTCAAGTTCAATCATATTATACAGATTGGGTCAGATTATACAGATTGGTCAAAAATGTCCTATATAAGGAAACCAGTTGATTGCATCAAAGTCCCGACAAGCAGCATTCACTCCTGGGGAACCGTAGAGCCACAGGAAGAGTCATCTGCATTGTACATGGCTTTGCTGCAATCCCTCATACTGAGCAAGCATGAAGCGACAGTGGGAAGAAAAACCACCCATTAACGGGAAAAAAAAACCTCCGGCAGAACCGGGCTCAGTATGAACGGTCATCTGCCTCGACCGACTGGGGTTACAGAAGACAGAACAGAGACACAACAAGAGAAACAAAAAGCACAGAAGCACACATTGATCTAGTAATCTGTTCTACATTAGATGGTAATAGCGGGTGAGCCGTCTTCTCTGGATGATGTCACAGTTAACAGAACGCCAGACCAGGTGTACCTACTATGAAGAGAAAAGAGAGAGAACAGAAAGTTAAAGCAGAAATGACAACACATAATGCATAATTGAAGAACAGTAGAACTCAATATAGTGAGAAAATTAGATCCTGATATACTCCAGTAACCTAAGCCTATAGCAGTAAAACTATAAAGGTAGCTGAGAGTAACATGAGTCACTAGTTATAATTTTTGTCAAAAAGAAAAGTTTTAAGCCTAGTCTTAAAAGTAGACAGGGTGTCTGCCTCACGGACCAAAACTGGGAGTTGGTTCCACAGGAGAGGAGCCTGATAGCTAAAGGATCTGCCTCCCATTCTACTTTTAGAGACTCTAGGAACCACCAGCAGACCTGCGGTCTGAGAGCGAAGTGCTCTGTTAGGAACATACGGGGCAATCAGAGCTCTGATATATGATGGAGTTTGATTATGAAGGGCTTTATACGTTAGAAGAAGAATTTTAAATTCTATTCTTGATTTAACAGGAAGCCAATGAAGGGAAGCTAAAATTGGAGAAATATGATCCCTCTTGTTGATTTTCATCAGAACTCTTGCTGCAGCATTTTGGATCAGCTGAAGGCTTTGAACTGCATTTTGTGGAATTCCTGATAGTAAAGAATTACAATAGTCCAGCCTTGAAGTAACAAATGCATGGACCAGTTTTTCAGCATCACTCCTGGACAGAATGTTTCTAATTTTGGCGATATTCCGGAGGTGAAAAAAGGAAACTCTGGAAACCTGTTTAATATGGGATTTAAATGACATGTCTTGGTCAAAAATAACACCAAGATTTTTTACTTTATTACCAGAGGCCAGTTTAATGCCACCCAGATTAAGTGATTGGTTAAGAAGTTTATTTTTTGAGGACTCTGGCCCAAAGATTAAAACTTCGGTCTTGTCAGAATTTAGATGCAGGAAATTTAAAGTCATCCAGCTTTTGATGTCATCAAGACATGACTGCAGTCGAAGTAATTGATTGGATTCATCAGGATTTATGGATAAATATAGCTGAGTATCATCAGCATAACAGTGGAAATTAATCCCATGCTGTCTGATAATTTTGCCTATCGGAAGCATATATATAGTAAAGAGAATTGGTCCAAGGACTGAACCCTGTGGTACTCCACAGGTGACCCTAGAGTTTGAGGAAGATTTATTATTAACATGAACAAATTGGAATCTGTCTGACAGATAAGATTTAAGCCAGCCTAATGCTTTCCCCTTAATCCCTACAGTATGTTCAAGTCTTTGTAGGAGAATATTGTGATCAACTGTATCAAACGCAGCACTGAGATCTAACAGGACAAGTATAGACACAAGTCCATTATCTGAGGCCATGAGAATATCATTAGTGACCTTCACCAGAGCTGTTTCAGTGCTATGATGAGCTCTGAAGCCTGACTGAAACTCCTCAAGTAGGTCATTACTTTGTAAATGTTCACAAAGTTGATTAGCAACTACTTTCTCAAGAATTTTAGATAAGAAAAGAAGATTAGATATAGGTATGTAATTTACTAACTCATCTTGATCAAGAGAAGGTTTCTTAAGTAAAGGTTTAATAACAGCTACTTTCAAAACCTGTGGTACATATCCATTTACTAAGGATAGATTAATCATGTCTAAAATAGTGCCACTGATCAAAGGGAATATGTCCTTAAACAACTTGGTTGGGATTGGGTCTAACATACAGGTAGAAGGTTTAGATGAAGCTAAAATTTTAGATAGCTCAGAAAGCTCTACTGCTTCTAAACAGTTCAAACACTGCGCAGATTCTAAAGATTCCTCCAATGCTGCCTCACTTACTGAGGACGAGGTAATCATGTTTGGGAGGATGCCAATTATTTTATTTTTAATGGCATCAATTTTATTTATGAAGAATCCCATAAAATCATTACTACTGAGAGCTAAGGGAATGGATGGATCAACAGAGCTGTGGCTCTGGGTAAGTTTGGCAACTGTACTAAAGAGAAATCTAGGATTATTTTTATTCTCTTCAATTAATGATGAAAAATATGCTGCTCTAACTCTGCGGAGGGTCTTGTTATACAACAATAGTCTGTCCCTCCAGATTAAGTAGGATTCCTCTTGGTGTGTAGAGCGCCATTTTCTCTCCAATTTCCTAACATTGCGCTTCAAGGAACGCAGCTCTGAATTAAACCAAGGAGCCAGCTTCCTGTGAATAATCACCTTCTTTTTCAAGGGAGCTACATTGTCTAATGCAGAACGCAATGAGGAAGTCACATTGTTAGCAAAGGTATCGATTTGTGAATGGGAAGAAACAGCAATGCTGCCATCTACAGGGCATTTCTGCAATACTGAGGATATTAAGAAGGGGACAGACTCTTTAAGTTTTGATACAGCATTATCCGATAAAAATCTACTATAATGGAACCCTCTTTTGGGGGTGGAGAATTCAGTTAGATTAAACTCAAATGTTATTAAAAAATGATCAGACAGGACAGGGTTGTGAGGAAATACTGTTAATTCTTCACAATCAATGCCATATGTCAGAACAAGGTCTAAAGTATGGAGCCGAGAGTGCGTCGGTTCATGCACATTTTGAGCAAAACCAATTGAATCTAGGATAGTTTTAAAGGCTACACTAAGGTTATCACATTCAGTGTCAACATGGATGTTAAAATCACCCACTATAATAACCTTATCAGTATTTAACACCAAATCAGATAAGAAATCTGACAACTCATCCAAAAACTGAGTGTAAGGGCCTGGTGGACGATACAAAACAACAAACAGAAGAGGTTTTATTGCTTTGCAGTTTGGATGAGGGAAACTGAGGGTTAAATGTTCAAAAGAACTGTAATTATTAGTTGGCCTGGGACTAATTAATAAATCAGACTGAAAGATAGTTGCCACTCCTCCTCCTCTTCCCACAGATCTGGGAATGTGGAAATTTGAATAACTGGAGGGGGTTGACTCATTTATACTAACGTAGTCCTCTTGTAGCCAGGTTTCTGTGAGACAAAACAAATCAATCTGATTATCAGAAATCAATTCATTAACTAACAAAGTCTTTGGAGGGAGAGACCTTATATTTAATAGACCACATTTTATTATTTTATTTTTAGGTTCAAGGTGAACCGTATTGATTTTTATTAGGTTTTTATGATTTGTTCCTTTTAGATAAGTTTTTGATCTGTTAAGTTTTGGCCGTGGGAAAGACACCGTCTCAATAGGGTAATGGGTGGGTAACAGTACAGAAGCTGCAGAGAGGTGTGTTAAACTACGGCTCTGCTTCCTGGTCTGGACCCTGGGTTGTCAGCATTTAGGAGGACTAATAAATCCGGCCAGATTCCTAGAAAGAAGAGCTGCACCATCCAAAGTAGGATGGATGCCGTCTCTCCGGATCAGACCAGGTTTTCCCCAGAAAGTTCTCCAGTTATCAATGTAGCCCACGTCGTTTTCTGGACACCACCTAGATAACCAGTGGTTGAATGATGACATGCGGCTAAACATGTCATCACTGGTCAGATCAGGCAGGGGACCAGAGAAAATTACAGAGTCCGACATAGTTTTAGCAAACTCACAAACCGAAGCAACACCAACTTTGGTGACCTCTGATCGGCGTGACCGGGTGTCATTACCGCCAGCGTGAATAACAATTTTGCGGTATTTACGCTTATCCTTAGCCAGTAGTTTTAGGTAGGATTCTATGTCGCCTGTTCTGGCCCCTGGTAGGCATTTAACTATGGTCCCTGGTTTCTTTAGTGCCACATTTCTTATTATGGAGCTGCCAATAATTAAGGTCGGCTCCTCGGCGAGATTGTCGCTCAGAGGGGAAAATTTATTAGAAACGCAGATGGGTTGGTGGTGATCTGGGGTCTGTAATCTAGAGCTATGCTTCCTACGAACTGTCACCCAGCCAGCCTGGTTACCAGGCTGCTCGGGTGCTACTGCTTTAGGTTCGCTACGTGAAGTTACTCTATGCGGCTCCGCGCTAGCAAAAGAGCGGCTATCAGCTGGTTTTTGAACAGCACGGAGCCGGGTCTCCAATTCTGACACCCTCGCCTCCAAAGCTACAAAAACACTACATTTATTACATGTACCATCATCACTAAAGGAGGCAGAGGAATAACTGAACATCTGACACAGAGAGCAGCAGATAGGAGACTTAGTCAGACACGGAGAAGCCATTATGAGGCTAAGGCTTGGCTAGCGCTAGGCTAACGCTAGGCTAAAGCTAGGCTAACGCCCTATTATCACGCCAAAGAACAAACCGTGTGAAACACGAGGAGTTCCCAAACGTGATGAGCAGCCACAGACAATGTTTTAAAAGTGCTTATGTTTGGAAACAGATGTTACAGCAAAGAGGTTTAAAGATAAAAAGCGAGAGAGCCTGGAGCAAAGCTCCGTCGTTCACACAGCAACAACAGGAAGTGACACAATACGCCTTACCGCAAACAGGAAGTCCGCATGGGCTAATGGGAATAACATTATATAGATTCATTACACACAGTAATGTGTGTAATAAATGTACTATCCATCCATCCATTTTCTAATACGCTTTTCCCTATTGGGTTCATGAGGGGTGCTGGTGTCTATCTCCAGCTGTCAATGGGCGAGAGGCGGGGTACACCCTGCACAGGTCATCAGTCTTTTGCAGGGCAATAAATGTTTCTGCTTACAGCTAAAGAAAAGATATTTAAGATTAGAATGTTATATCAGAACAAACACTGTTGATGCAGAAATATGTGTCTAATGACACATGAAAACATTAAAAAAATGTTTAATACCTTATCTTAAAGGTTGCTGTTTTCAAAAGGTAGAAAAAGAAAAATCAGATCGCTGATGCATGATGGAGTTTGATTATCAAGGGCCTTAGACGTGAGAAGGCTTTAAATATGTGAAATATTCAATCTTAATTCAAAAATACTTTGTTAATCCCAAAGGGAAATTAAATGCTATTGTAACTTGTGTTATAGGGTTTCTTCACAGGGTTGTTGTAGATGGCACCCCAACAGATGATGGCAGAGGAGATCACAGTCTCCACAACAGAGTTATAGAACATCTGCAGCATCTTGCTGCAAACCCTGAAAGACCTAAGATGATCCCTGAAGGACTTTAAGATTAAGCCACTGGATTAATCTTAAACGTTTAAATAAATTTGGCCATGCATAAAGGGTTATGATGTAATAATGTTATATATTCACCCTATGACAGCACAAATCCAGAAGAAGAAAGACAAAAATAAGCAGGTCTGTGAATGTTTATAATAAAGCTGGTGGAATCTAAGATTGTATTAAACTAGAGCTACATTCATAAGCATGCAGATGAGTTGGCAACTTGAGTGCCTTCCCCGGTTGCATGTCCACATGTCAGAGGGAGGAAGCTGGAATCAAACCCAAGCATTCTGGTAGCAAAATGCAACTCTTTCTACTGAGTCACAGCTTGCCGTAGAAAGTTTTGCAATTGTTGGTAAAAAAGTGGCTGTAGAAAGTGTTGACAGCAAGGGGGCTATCAACATCGCTTCTGGTGATCGTGTTTTTCAAAGGATTTTATTTTTCCTCTCTCAATAAATATCTTCAAATTAAAGTGTGGATGGTTCTGATTCATTTTTTAGTGTGAGGTGCAATAAGAGATGGATTAAGTTTAAGTTTTTTTGCACACTTGTACCAGGTGGATGAGAAACTGTCTGTATCTGCACAAAAACGACACTGCTGTAGTCAAACTTTAGAAGAGAATAGCAACTGAAAGTTGTTTAAAGTTTTGTTTGAAAATCATGCAGTTTTCTCTGTGCATCGTATAAAGTGGAATTCCATTACTAAAGACAGAATATGATGACAAAGTTTGGATCAAATATAGTTTTGCACCATATTTAAAAACATTTAGACTATTATTTATTCTAATAAAGGATTTCAAGCTAAATTATTACCTTCAGGTCCATAGGTAATGGTCCTTTTGTTTTTACCTGATTTATGACATCCAACTGTCCTTTGCTACCCTCCTCCCTCCTCTACTTTCTTTTCCTGCCAGTTGAAGCAAGCGGGCACCATGTGCAGAGGGCCAGCAGGGTCTTGTGACCTGCCAGAATACTGTACTGGGGCCTCTCCCTACTGTCCCGCCAATGTCTACCTGCTTGACGGCTCCTCATGCCAGTATGGAAAGGCCTATTGCTACAACGGCATGTGCCTCACCCATGAACAGCAGTGCCTGCAGCTCTGGGGCTACGGTAAGGAAAATTACATTTCAGCCTAGAAAACACCTGCCTCACTCACTCCGTTAACCATATGTTTTGCATACCAGGACTTGCAGTATGTGTAGGCTGAGCATCCTCATCCTAGCGGTGGACAGATGGTTTTGTTTAAGGCAGCACATCAGCTTGTTCCTAATGAACAGAAAACATGCATTTTGCAGTTAATACTAGAACACAAACACCCTGAGTGTTTGCATGATTTACTGAGGGAAGTCTTTGCTTTTCCAGGAGCGCGACCAGCCCATGATGCCTGCTTTGAAGATGTCAATGCAGCAGGGAACCCATTTGGGAACTGTGGGAAAGATGAACATGGCAACTACAAAAAGTGTGAAAAAAGGTGATTTTGCAGTGATGTTAACAATTACTTTAATGTTTACATTATGTTAAGTTTGTGGAACTGTTTGCAGCAGAGGCGCTGAAGTGTCCACTTATCTTCTCCTGAATATTGGTTGCAGAGATGCCGTTCTCTGCATCTAATGAAAACCCATTAGTACAGTAAAATCTAAGTTATGGAACTAGAATATCTCTCAGTAAAACCCAAATGAAAATAATCATGGCATACCTCATTTACTCCTTTTCAGGACAAATTATAGCAATGCAGACAATATTATAAGTAAGGCTGACAGTTTTAACGCGTTAACTTTGTTAGACCTTAACACTGATATTTTTTTTGACGCAGGTCAATCGCGTTAATGTTGTTTTCTCTGCAGCGCTCTCCAGTCTGTGTTTTTTTTTTTACCCTCCCGCTTTCCGTAGTTCCAAGAATGCTAGAGACTGTAGCAAAACAGACCTGCGCTCACTGTTGTCAAGTTCGCTTATTTTATTCGATTTTGAGCTTCTGTTTTCTAAAATTGCTTGTAAATTTCATGAGTTGCAAGTTGCAGTTTTTTGGGCTTGTTTCTGAAACTGCTGAAAGTAGATTACTTGGTGCAGATCACCATTTCGAGCAGAGATTGGTTCAGAAGATGAGTTTTTACATGCTGATAACATTGCAGAAACCCAACCCATAAACCGTACTTTAATGCTTATTAATTTGTTGTCTTTGTATTTGACAAACTAAGTCTGAATCACATTGCGAAATGAAGTACCCTAGAGTTACAGTGTCAGCACATGAAGCTGTGCTAAGCAGTTCTTTCAATTCAATTCAATTCAATTCAATTTTATTTATACAGCGCCAATTCATGAAACATGTCATCTCAAGGCACTTTACAAAGTCAAGTTCAATTATATTATACAAGGATATTAAACTCCTGTCCCAGTTGCAAGCAATGTGTAAGACTGTGGAATGACCTGGAAATTTAAAACCGTATTCTAGACTTTAAAAGAAAACAGTTTATGTATGTGGATATAAACAGCTTGTAAAAATATACGAAGAAATTATTGTTGTTGGTGTGAAAGCTCAGGATTAGATGTGTGAGAGAGTGAAAATTTAATAAAACTTCTGACTTTATTAAAATGTAAAATTAGTATTACTTAATATGTAAATGCTTCATACCATGTCTATCTTTGTTTAAGAGGCAAAAAAATATTTTGGCGTGAAATCTTTATTTATTTATACATTTGTTTACATATCGTGTAAACATCAGGGCCTTATGATTAGTGATTTAGCCATTATTGGCCAGAGTTTAACATTTTATGGCACCAGGATGTTTTCATTCCAATTCTGAAAAGTGCTTGAAAATAAAAAATTAAAAAATCATTTTTGTACAAGCATGTTTTTTACTAGTGTCATTTATACACTTTCAGACATAAAAAGACAAAATATGCGATTAATCTCAAGTTAACTATTGAAATTATGTGATTAATCACAATTAAAATTTGTTATCGTTTGACAGCACTAATTATAAGATATGTCTGTTTATTAAGCAAGGACAGAGTAATTACAGAGTTGACTTTTGAAACTATCTTTTGCGTCAAATATTAGCAGTTAGCACAGGAAGTGCATTTGGCATTACTAACAGTGTTCTCTGTGTTCACTCCCTATTGGGACGCTTGCCAGTGAGACTACCATCATTTCCTAATCCACCAATTCTAATATAGAGGTTTAAAAAAAAAAGCTAACATTGTTGGGATATATTCTGCTCCTACTTAACTGCTGATATGTAACTCCCTGTTTCAGCACAACAGAGTCATGCTTTCATGTTTATGACCAAATTGCAGACAAACGCTCGGTAGCAGCATGAGGAGTTTGAAGATTTTAATGATTCAATTAAAAAACTTACAAGACCAGGATGAGGTGAATGAAACATGTGGCAAAAAACTGGAGACGGCAAGCAACCAAACAACGCAGGGACAGAAAAATCTGAGGGCTTAAATCATGGCTGAAAACAGGTGCAGACTAATGGCTAAATGAAAGGAGGCAGGTGAAACTTAAATAACTGGTGGATAACACTGAGAGAGTAGAATTAATAGGGGCCGACAGAGAGAAACAGGGAAGACATCTAACCAAATACACAAGACCAAATGAAGAAGCTATAAAATAACTAACCGGTCAACAAAAGTAAGAAGTAATATAAACCAACACTAAACAAAAATTAACTAAAGAAAGCATGATCCAGAAACAACAATAATGAAAACACAAACCCCCAAGGATCATGACAAACAGCATAAATCTTCTGTTGAAATGCCTCCTTCTAAAATATAAATAACAGGACCTGTATGCTAATGCCTTCAACATAAAGCAAATAACACTTTATGTAACGAAGTGGTAAAATGGGTAACTGGTTAATATTGACTAAGTTAAGCAGTATCTGAAGGTATGGTAGTTATACACACTTCCTCAGTCTCTCTCACTGTAACATTTCTGTCCCTCCAAAGACTCTTGTGCTCCCACGGTCAGGGATTCTGAACACTCAAGCTACAAAGAGCTAAATTAGCATGTTTAGCAATGCTAATGAGCTTGTGGATCCTAATGGTTGATGGCTGTCTGCATGAGCCACTGATGCCTGAATCCATTACTGAGATCTACATGAGAGATGGAGGTGTTTCTGACTGCAAGGAGTCACTGAATCAATTGAGGTTATGTAAATGTGCCTGCTATGAAGACAAATGCATACCACCACTGTGTGGTGGTATGGTGATTTCTCTAAAAGGTGCCTTGCTAAGTGACAATATGCAGAAAGTCGAAAGCTTTAGCCATGATTCGGAATGGTCTAACATAAAGTTATATAAAGCTTTTTTATAGTCTTTACATGGAGAGCTTTTAGCATTTCTTTCTCTTTTAGAAACACACTAGCAGACCAACAAGTGTCTGATTCAGTGTCTGGCCCAAGGACTCAATGACATGTTCACTGAGTGTGGTTAAGTGTCCAACTGTTGAACCTTGTGTGTATGAATGTGTGCTGTCCTGTCAGCTGTACAAGATGGACTCGATTTTTCCCCCCATCATTTTTACATAGGTTTTGCCTCTCAGTGAAAAGCTGCATAAAACAAAGATTGGTGGAAGTTATCCGGGGTCAAGTCAACTGTATTTATAAGCACTTCAAAAACAGCACAGTTGACCAAAGTACTGAACAAATAAGTACGGCATATATGATAAACATATAAAAGAAGTTACAAGCAAGTAGAGTAAAATGTAAAATTATACTCAACTTGAGTGAAACATGATATAAAACACGTAAAAGATGTAAGAATATTGAATATAATGAATAAGGTGAGCTTTGTCATGCTATGCCAAAAGTTAAGTATAAAAGGTGGGTTTTTAGAGTACATTAAAAAATAGACAGTGAAGCGGGTCTGTGCAGTCGAGGCCCAAAGTTCAGATGTGTTTTGTGGCATTAACATTTTTTACAGGTTTCTATGCGACTGTATGAACAACTGAAACATTTTATATCTTTTGATGGATTATTTTTAGCAAACACATTAAATGTATTTGTAGTGTTGATATTGCATTTCAATAACTTTCCCAGTTGTCTGTGATATGCTGGATATTAACTTCTTGACCAAACCTGTCCTGATGGTGAGCTATCCTTGTTTTGGTGCTTGGAGATTGTTGGCTTCTGTTTGTCAAACTGCTTTTTGGTACCTGACCACAAATTCTAGATAGGATTAAAATCTGAGAAGTTTACTGCCTATGTTTATAAAATGCAATATTTCTGGGGTCTCATTTATAAGGCACGCGCACACACAAAATGGGTTATATAAAAACAAACTAATGGGAAAATATGCCGGCCTCATGGCAACTCTGACCCATTTCTACGTTCAGGGGAAATTGGCGATGCACAGAGTAAAGTGGTAAAATGCAGCCAAACTGCATGATGACCCCTCTCAGACATTCAATTTCACTCCATATTAGACTTTAATCATAGATCAACATAGATGAGAATTCAAAACCCCAGTGTTATTCATGCTTGTGCTGGTGACACATTTCAAATAAATAAATAAATGATCATAAACTTAAATCTTAAATCAAAGTCCGTGCAACATTTTGTCCGGGTTTTCTACCGTCACGTTCCCCTCCCCAATGATCACCAGGGTGACGTTTACCACAGATTACTAGATAAATTGTGACAAGGTGTGAGGCAAATACTGTAATTGCTGTAAACTGTCAAATACACTTGTGTGTAATGTTGCACGGTGGTCTTGGACTCATGATGTATATTGATGCAAGCTCTGCAGTGCAGGATCCTACAGTTCATTCTCTCAGGATTTGATGGTCATGGAGTTTAGACGAAAATTCAGACTGGAAAACTCACCTGTTCCCTGACCATCTCGTTATGCGCCTGCGATTCAGCCAATCTGCACCAGGTCCTCTTTCCACCTTAACCAATCATCCTACAAGGCTTTGCTCATAAAGCCGTCCATACATGGACTCTCCTGATGGTCAGCTGAGCCTCCACCCCATCTCCTCCTCCGTGCTCACAGACTCCACCTGGCTTCCTTATCTCCTCTGGCCTCCACCACCAGTGTCCGGACCCCGGGGGGAAGGCTTCACTAATCCTAATCCTAAAATGATCATCCAAGCTCATAGACATTCACATCCTTTGCGTCTTTTGCCGGGGTCCAAGCACTGAAGAACTTTCTGATATATGTCAATAAATCTTTCTAATTGCCTCTTCTGTCTGTGTGAGTCGCTCCAGGTTGAAATGGGGGTTGTTGGCAACTCTTGATGTCCTGAAGTCTCTGTTGAGCTGAATCTCTCACCTTCACAATTGTTCTTTGAACTAAAGTATTCTCTTTGAACTAAAGTATACACTCGCGACATTTGTCTTGAATGTCGGGAGGGAACAGTTACTAACGCAACATAGCAACCACTACCCAACTAATTGGGTGATTTCCGATTAACTCTTTCACAGCTGTAGTTATTAGTATGACCATACTGACATGAAATTAGTACATTGAAGACCTTTCTTTGAAGATTTCTGTATTTGTGTTGAAAGATCCCCTTAGGAATTATTGAGTATGATTCAGTGAACACTTTTTGCAGGGTTAGAATGTAATTAGAAAAAGATGACTGTAGCTAGAAATGTCTTGATGTTTAGGTGCAGTTACCACCACCACCAAAAAAAAACGTGTTTTAGCTTCTTTCTGCATTTAGTTTTTGCAGCAAACAAAAAGGCTGCTCAGTGACTGAAATGCATTAATTTTTTGTGTATGTTTTTACCCAGCGATGCCAAATGTGGCAAGATTCAATGCCATAGTGCTGCCAAGAAGCCCAAAGGCACCAATGCTGTTTCCATCGACACAACCATCAAGACAGGCGGCATAGAGGTGAAGTGCCGTGGAACCTATGTTTACAGCACTCAGGATGGCCAGGGTGACCTGCCTGACCCTGGCCTTGTCATGACTGGCACCAAGTGTGGTGAGGGCAAGGTTGGTATATATTTGTCAAAATTTTAAGCCCAGACAAGCATTCACATTTCACGCCACTTGATAAGCAGGTTGTAAGTCAGGCATTAGAATACAAAAAGAAATAAAAAAATTAGTTCTAAGTTTAACAGACTTTATATCAGCTGATTAAAAGTTTAATACCATCAGCCAAAAGGACAAAAACAGTACGTAGTAAAACCTCCCACCCATTCTTGTTGATTATTTCCAACAATTCATCACAGTCTCACAACGATGGACATTTCTGCTATCCAGGCTCAAACATTTTCAGTAGGATTTAGATGAGGAGAACATGTAAGATGGTCCAAGAGAAGATAATATTATTCTGAAAAAAATATGGATGTTGGGAACTGCTATATTGTTCTGTTGAAAGAACCAATCATCCCCATTTGGACAAGAAGCCTCTGTCAGGAGTGATGGCCTCTGCAACATCTCCACATAGCCAGCTATAGTTCTAGGCCCCTGCACTTCAATCCATTTCAGTTTTATTTATATAGCGGCAATTCACAACACATGTCATCTCAAGGCCCTCAATTCAATCAAATCATACAGACAGATTGATTAAGCACAAGTAAGCTGAGTTAAACATTCTTCTGCAGGGAAATTTTGGTGCTTGTCATCAATATCTATTTTACATTAATCCAGATTAATGGCATACCAATGTATTATTGCTGACCATGTGAACCAACACATGAAAACTGTCTTTCTAAAATCCTTTCTGTCTGTATGCATGTACATGTGATTTATAAGCAAAGTTACACTAATTAACAAATGATTTAAATTTGTATTCCCTTACAGTTTCTGAATATTTTCATTTTCTGAAGGGCTTTATACAACCTAAAGATAAGGGGCACTTGTTAGTATTCTCTCTGCTATTAGCTGCTTGTTCTTTCCAATGAGTAAACAACAGGGGTTCTTTATCAGCCCACTTCATTCAAACCTAAATGTCATTAGCCCCCAGGGAGTTTGTTTCATCTTAGCTCTTTCTCTAATTAACATTATGGTGACAGATTTTAAGCATAAAAACCTATAACTCAGTGAAGTAAAAAAGGCTTTTGTAAAAAAAAAAAAAAAAAAAAGGAAAAAAAAGGGTGTATGAAAAATGTTAAATCCCATGGTGGTAATGCACCCTCTACCATTTCTCCAGCATAACTTCTTTTTTCCCTGTTTGTCTTTTGTCCTTTTCCTCTGCATCACAATCCACCCTTTTAAATTCCATTTCAGCTGGCGCTCTGAGGCCTGACTAGTGCCGCATGAGTAATGTATAATGAATAGGCAGCAGATAATACTGTCAGCCGTCCACCATGATGAATTCTGAGTCACCATATTGAGTTGAACTTTTCTCTGCAATAAATACACACTGAACCTTTACCTCTACTCGCCCAGTCACAAATACAGCTCTGCCAGGTTGATTTTATTGTTAACAGTGACAGTACTAATGTATTTTAATACATATATTAGCACCAGCAAAAAAACAACAAAACGCTTCCTTCTGCGGGTCAATGTGACAGATTAAATGCCCCACTAAACGTTAATTTGAACAAGTATCTGAATTAAAACACAGCTCAGGGTTAATGACACATTAAGGGTCTACTTTGATTACACAGATTAATTTAGGATTTTAAACGTTAAATAACTGTTTAACTATGAATGGTCTACAGTGCCTTGCAAAAGTATTCGTACCCTTTGAACTTTTTCACATTTTCAAACATTATAATCACAAACTTTACAATTTTTTTATGTGGATTTCATGGACCACCTCAAATTGTTGCATAAATGTGAAGTGGAAGGGAAATTCTACAAGATTTCCAAACCTCTGTGCAAATATAAATCAGAAAAGTGTTGCATGCATTTGTATTTGTTTGCCTTAAGTCTGATACCTCCAAAATAAATCACATTCCAGCTGTTTATCATTTAATCTGTTTGACACCAGCTGATCCATAAACCATTTCAGTGATTTCTTAGAGAACCTTGTTGAATGGAATCAGGAAGACCAAGAAGCACAGCAGGGTGAAAGGTGTGGAACAAAGCAGGGTTGGGTTCTAAAACATATTCCAAGCTTTGAAAATCTCTCAGAGCTCTGGTCAATCCATCATCTGAACATGGATGGAGGGACCACCTGCAGTCCTACCAGGAAATGGACGTCCTCCTGAACTGACATGCAGGGAGGAGATTAGTCAGAGAAGCAGCCAAGAGGTCCCAGCGCATCATTAGACCTGGGCTTCTAGGGCTTCAGCCCCAGATATTTTCTGAACAGCCCCGAATCTCACTTAAGAAGACATTTAGAAGTACGTATTTTATAAACATGTATTAAACTCCTAAATAATATTAAAACATTTTATTTAAAGACAATGAGATTGGGGGTTTCTGTTGTATTCTACATAATCGCTTCCTGCTCCAACATAACCTGAAATTGTTATTTGCACAATGAGCGACACCGCAACTACATGGACAGGTCAAGGAGGACCAACAGCAGGCTATAGCGGGGGCGACAATTGGGCAAGACACTTCTCCCGCATTGCCTGTTGCCGGTGGTCAGAGGGTCCGGTGGTGCCGATGTATGGCAGCCTCACCTCTGTCAATCTGCCCCAGGGCAGCTGTGGCTACTAACATAGCTCACCACCGTCAGGGTGAGTGAACTGGTGAATGACTGATTGTAGTGTAAAGCGTTCTGGGGTTGTCAGACTAGTTAGAGCGTTGTACAAGTACAAGCCATTTACTATTTATAGGGCTGTTTATTACTCAAACAGGGAACAGAAGGGAACACTGTTAATTTTAGAGCAACCACTGAGCCAATTGAAGAGGGGGAGTCTGGTGCTTGGGTGCGCACAGCAACAGCAGTTTGAAGCAGGATAACCCAGGCTGAAGTTAGCAGTACAACCAGAATCCTGACCCAGAATGGGATGAAGTTACAGCCAATCACTTATTCACCCAGCAAAAAATGAGATGGAGTTTTTTTCTAATAAGCATCATGAGGAACAAAGAACAGAGGGACTTTCACCTGATATAAAGGAAGACCTAAAAGCTCTGGCTACGATAGAGAACAGTAGGAACCCTCTCTGGGAGCTTCTAGCCTGTCGCAATAAGCAATAAAACATGCAAAAGCATGATCAAAATTAATTGGGTGATACATTTAAATCGGCTCAATATTTTCCGTTAGCTTGCTAGTTTGTTTTCCTTGTGTCTCCTTCTTTCTACCAAAGAGACTTGATGACAGAAGGTTTCACTCTGGTGCATCAGTCTCCACTCACCCCTCCCCTTCTTGTCGAGATTTGAAATAAAACAAACATGGAATCGAACGCGACAGCGGCAGTGTGGAGCACTTTGGATTTAAACCAAATGACCATGGTGAACCACTTTACCTGTACGAGCCGGTATGTCGCATTTGTTCCAAAGCCTTGGCAACAAAAAGACGGCAATACAATAAGCCTACAGCTGCACCTAAAACATAATCACCCAATGCAGTTTTTCCCAGCTTGGAAAAAACAACTGGGGTCTCCAAGCGGCAATGTTATCATTTATCGCAATAATTTCTGTAACTATTTATCGTCCAGCAAAATTTGTTTATCGTGCTAATGTTTTTTGCAAAAGTCTAGAAGCTCTCAGAGATGGTTCCTAAAGTAGCTCAACACCTTAAAAGCTCCTTCAGATTTGACAATTGCAACTGGCAACTTGCCACAGGAATGACAAGCCCAGTTCTAGATTTAGACAGAAAAAGGTGTTGCTCCATAAACCGGGAAGATATGACACGTCTACAGGTGTCAGAAGGACATAAACTGAGCCTCCGTCTGGTCTACCTCCTTCCTTTCTCTTCCCTTTCTTAATAAATACTCAAAATCAGTTCAGATTTTTTCCAATTTAAAATATATTTGCAGTCTTGACATATCTTTGTTACTAGGAATGGATTACATAGTCTTATTCTGAACTAAAGTACTTTAACCATTTTAGTTATAAAGTTCCCAATTACTGTAATATTAATACAGTGGAAAGGATGAGGACCTGTTATATTTTAATATGCACAAGTTAAAACCTTTTTCTCCACAGAAAGTGGTTAATAGTAAAGATGCACTAATGGCTCACATGGTCAGTGGAGAATAGGCTGTTGAAAATGTTATGTTGATTATTTTTGGCTGACCAAAGGAAAATAGTTTAACCCTCAGTGGAATGAAGGGCTGGAAATATATGCAGTAAAACAGAACAGGTTCATGACAGAAGGAACATTTTCAGAAAATACATTTTAATCAGAAAGCTTTCATCATACTTAAAATAATGAAATGTGCTTTTAGGATATAACAATTTAACTAAGATTCTAACAAATGTCTATAATTATCCAAAAACCTGTCATTATCTCTGTCAACAAAATGTTTTTTTTCATCAATCGTAAACTCTGTGTCTGTTTATCCTTCACTTCAACTACTTACAAAAAATTAGACCCAGGGATACTTTATGGAAACGTTTTTGTTTGTTTCACAACAATTTACATTTAATAAAAACCCAGCCAAGGCAGAAAAATCATTTTAATTTTAAATTATTTATGAACAAGACCACTGTCCCATGAAAGGTGTACAGCAAACAAATCTGTCAGTTTTTAAGAAAACATAGAATTCAAATGATAACACACTTTTTTTTTTAAATTAGATATGTTTTAAATGTCATGTTTCTTGAGATCTGGGCCTATTCACAAATCAAGCCCCCAAAGTCCAGCTCTAATTATATCTATGGGTTTTGCAATATAATGTGAACTTCAGTTTGACCTTTGCCATCCACTCAAACATTATTACTGTCAAAGTGCATCCATTCGTCACAACATTATTTCCTGATATACGTGATCTATTTCAGCAGGATAACTGTCCATGCCACAATGGGTTTAAGAGTAGTTTATGGTAAAGATTGAGCTGGATGCAGTCTTCTGATTTGCAGGAACCCTGACATTCTGGGCATCCAAATAGCTAGTAGTAGTCACAAACTGATGCTTTTCACAGATGATGCCTTGGTCCTGATAACTGAGCCAGAATGGTCTCCCCCTGCTCTGTTAGAAACCATTAAATTTTATTCCAAATTCTCTGGATACAAAGTAATCTGGTCCAAAGTCAGAGGCACTTCCTCTGACACCCTACTGTCCAGAGACCTTTTTCCAACCCAGTGATTTTATTTGGCCAAAATAAATACTTAGGCATCATTGTTCCCGCATTCGTTGAATTATTTGGTCCAGGTCAGTTTACAGATCCTCCTGAACAAATTTAAGATTGATATAGAACTGTGGTCCTCACTATCACTTTCCTTCTGAGGCACGGTCAATGTGATACAAATTAATTGTATCCCCAACTTGAATTACCTATTGCAGGTGCTGCCAATGAAAATCTCCGGGAATGAATTTAAGCAGTTTGATAGGCTGTGCAACTTCCACAAATTCCTACGGAACAATAAGCAACACAGATTAAACATGGAAGAATTACAGAGGCCTGTGGATCATGGTGGAATGTGGATACTAAATCTGCTTTTTTATCATTATGTGTCAGCCTGAGACACTTGGTGCCCTGGGCACAACCTCCAGAGAGAGCACCCCCATGGTTGCGTCTGAGGAGTCCTTTGCATAACCCCCTCCCCCCATTAAGCTTTTATCAGAGGCACAGACCATCCTATTATTTCACACTCACAGCGGGTAAGAAAAAGATGGCATTCCTATTAAATTTTAACATATACCTGCACGCAACAGCCTCCGTGTGGACCATCCAACCATAAACTTCATGGGTTAACGTGGGAATTCTGCTCCTTGGTGACCTGTATGCTGGGGATACACTCCAGTCTTTTTTCCGATCTCAAAATGCTATTCCTTCTGCCCCAGGCTCAGGGTTAGACACCAGTCCTGTTGTGGTGTAGTGGTTGAAATCTTTGATTGTCAGTTTGGGGGACCTGGGTTTGAAACCCAGCTGAATCAGGACGGGCGTCTGGTTTAGAAATTCTGCCAAGTCTGTGTGCAAGTTGTAATGACTTGCTTTGGTGACTCCACATCCCCCCACTATAAGCTTCCTTACACAAAGAATGGATTTTTTTTTTTTTTGGAAGGGGACATGAAGCTTCCGTATATTATTCAGTGCTTTTAAAATGTTTATAGACAGCGGTGCATCTTCCATTAGACAGAGCTGGATAGGAGCTCAAAAGGTTTTATTCACAGAGGAGTGGAGTAGGATTTTACAAAACATGAAAAAGATTCTCAGGGAGATTCTTAGGGAGCTCAGAACAAGGCTATTAGACTCCCTCTAAGCTATAGAGTCAAGTTTAAACAAAACTCAGACTGCTGGTAATGAATTATATGGTGTGGAGCTGTCAAAAAACACAAAGCTTCTGGTTTGAGAATCACAATAATGTCCTCCATCCAGAGGCTGTATATTCTGGAGGACCCATCTTCCACTTGACCTCCTGTCCCATATAGCAGAGTGGGTTCAGACGGCACTAATGCCAGGGCATAAACTTATTATCTCAGAATGGTGGCATCATCACCCTCCCGTCAGCCTTTGGCACAATCACTTAGCTGGACTAGCTGCACTTGAGGGCCTATCACCAGACTAATAAACAGAGCTGAAAGCTTTAATATCAAATGGGAGCAATACTTGTCCAACATAAAAGAGACTGAACAGGAGATATTATCTATCACTTTGAACACCACATCTAGCATCGTTGAGCATGTAACATATTACGATTTGCTCATTTTTGTCTTTATCTCCGTTTTTTTCCTTTTAAGTGAGTTTTTGTAGTGCCATCCTATTTTATTTTTCATTAGATTGTTTTCATCTTGTTCTTTCTTTTTTGTTTGCTGGAGTGCAATCACTTTATAGATATCTGTTTACTTCCTGTATAAAGTGACACTAATTGTTACATAACCATTATTTCCCACATGTATACTTGCAATGTGTGATATGCATAAACTCCAATAAAGTATTCATTATAAAAAGAAAACATAATCAAAACTGATAATTATTAGTATTTGAAATCATTTATGCAGAAAGGGGAAAATATATAATTAGGAATTCTATTCACAGTAGTTAAGTTGAATCAAAATGTGGAAGTTTCTGTTGTGTTTTCCTCTTAGTTAACACAGTGTTCATTTCTGTCTGATTTTCACTGTGATCAGAGCAGCTCAGAAGCAGCTACAGTGAAATAAACAGCTAACTGAGAGGAAAATACTAAAACTCTATAAATGTTTTGGAACAATAGAAAAAACAGGACCCACTTATGCTCAGCTCTTGTGTTATTGTGTCAGAACAATAGGTTTTGTAGAGTAAGGATGCTGGTTAGTAAATGAGGCCCATTGCTGGTTTCATTAAAAAAAAAAAAAAAAAAAAACAATGCAAGTTCTAAAAGCTTGTGTGCAAAACTACTCATTTAATTAGACATGCTGATACCATTTCCTGATCTCCTCAGGCGTACAGGTTGTTCCAGAGGCCAGGGCTGATATAAGTCTGTATGTGTCATCTTTATCACCCTGTGTGATCTTTCTGCTTGTGTTCTTACAGGTGTGCAGAGACCGCAAATGCCAAAATGCCTCTTTTACTGAGCTGCAGTCTTGCCTCGCCAATTGTCACGGCAATGGGGTATCACACACACACACACACACACACACACACACACACACACACACACACACACACACACACACACACACACACACACACACACACACACGCATGTCATGCAACATACTTAACTCTCTCGGTTTCTGGGCACAGCTACCTAATCTTGTTGTCTTGCTGTGTCCTTGGGCAAAGGTAGCACTCTGCGGTGCTTTCACCAAGTCTGTTGTTAAAGTCAGGAAAATAGATGACTAGAACACAACAGTGATGAAGTATTCATTAGAACAGTACAAGCAAGCTCGAGGCAGATAAGGAGGAAGCATACATAGTTTATGAGTCTGTAACCAAGCTTTGGAGAGGAGAGTTTGGAGCTATAGACTATCGCTTTCTTTACCACAAGATAAGGCTGATTTATCAAAGTATTTGGCCACAGGAATTTGACCTCCAAGGATATTGCCTGAAGTGTAACAACATTAAAAGATCACTAAAGGATCCTGAATAATAAAATTCAGACACGCAGAGTCTGCATCAGACATGAATGAATCCCAAAAAAACTAGTTTTGTGATGTTGCCTCATTAATTCTTTAGATTGTTTTCCAACAAATTTAACTTTCAACAATTAATGTCTTCACATGTTTTGTAATTTCTGACAGCCTTTCAAGTTTACATGCATAAAAATTTAGTTACAATTGAAAACGGATGTCTGTGTATCGGAAGAATTTTTCAAATCACCTGACATTCAATCCGATTAGGTCAATTAGTAGTACCAACATTATAAAGATCTGCTAAATGCCAAAATAATGAGGAGGAGAGTTTTGGTTGTTTTTTTTTTTTACTGACTTCTAAGTTAAAAGTTTTCTTTATTATTTGGTAGTGCAGAAATGAGGCGAACAACAGTGTCTGTAACGGCACACCAATATGTAATGTCCTCTTTGTATTTGGTTTGGCGATCAAACACTCAAGTGTTTGTGGACTGAGCCCTGAGTGGCAGCTGTTCACATACAAGTACATGCACATTTACACATGCATGGTGGGACAAGCTATGTAAACAAGAGCATGGAGAACAACACAGAGAACTGTGGTGTGACATTATACCATCGTCCATCTGAAATATTACCTTTAGTTCATCACTATTTATTAGTTCTTTCTATCTGAAATATTGAAATTTGTTAAGTGCTTGTGTTTAATAACAAATTCAAAATCATCTCTATTTGCTAAATGCCCAAAAAATAAGATTCTCTTACAGAATTATCATTCCATTTTTAAAAGACAGAGGTTTACATACTATGTAACTATGTCTTTAAGACGCATTTTTATTCTGATCAGTCCTTTATTCTGGTTACTTTTGTCCTTGTAAACGTAGCTAGTGATAATCCACAGATTATATGACAAGGTGCTGCAAAAAAGACATCATTAGAATAAAATGTTATGAGTCAGTCAGTTGTTTTGGCATGCAAACCGTTTAAAGCATTTCACACAGAAGCCACATTCTCTCGTCACTTGGGGTTAAGTGCCTTGCCCAAAGGAACATTGACATGTAGTTAGGCAGAAAGCAGGAAACAAACACCCAACCGTCCAATTGCAAGACAACTGTCCACTAAGCAACAGTCACCACAGAAAACTAAATGAATCTGCTTATTATTCTGGCTAACAGCTAAAGGCCATAAAGAAGTGTTGTTAACCATAAAGGTGGTTAAAGACCTCAGGCCTAAGCTGATGGTAAACTTGAAGTGCAGCTCAACAAGCGTGTGATGCTCTCTAACAAATCCAAGAACTAGATAGTGACATGATGGCTAAAGCACACACTATAAACCTTTTATTTTGCGAAAAGCATCTTTTCCTTCTGCCATTTAAATAAATCAGTGTTGTTTAATTCTAAAAGCAACAATTCCTGATCACGATGGAACTGAAGCCAACTTGGCATGACCTACTTCGTGTTTTAAGCTTTTCTGCTATCCAGCATTTGGCATAAAGCGGACATTCCATGGTAAAAACACCTTGCAAAACATTACTCTCTCCTTCTCTTATTTCCTGTACTTATAAGGGGTTCGCTGCCTTTAACACAGGTCATGTCTGTTAACTAGGCTTTGAAAACAGAAAAAACTCAAGCCTATTCTTTCCTCTTTTAATCCCTTTCACAAAGTACTTTGTTATTATATGCCGTTTGTCCTCTTTATGTCCCTTCGTCTCTGTGGAACAATACATGCATAATCGAAATGACTTTTGGCAAGGAATATTCTAAATATACATGTTTTCCCTCCTCCTAGCTCTGGCTTTTCTCTCGTCTTAGGATGCATTTTTAATTTAATATCATCTCTTTATCCTTGGGCTTTTGGAGGCTGATTGATATTCATGCAAATTAAAAGTAGTACTAAGCTGCAGGAGTACCACTTGCTTCAGAGAACACTCCCTGTTCGCATCTTACAAAGAAATTCATTAAACAAGCACAAGACATATGAGAAACTTAGCCTGGTGGGGATTTTAATGTATCCTCTATGTCAACAGAACCTCTGAATGTCAAATAACAGGCTGATAAGAGTTATAGATATAATTATTAGTTAGAAGATTTTCGTAGGTATTGATCAAGTTTAAACTAAAATCGCATATTTGTTTGGAGAGAACTCAGTGTGTTGTTGCTTTCTAGGTTTATGTTTCATTTCTTTTGACTGGAAGTAATAATAATGGTTGAGTGGCACCACCAGAGTCCTGACTTGAATCTGATAGACAGAATAGATATGGAGCTCATCACTAAAAATAAATCATTGAAATACCAGTGGAAACATGCAGAGAGCTGCTCAGAAATTAGAAGAAAGGTTTGATTTCTGGAATTCAGTTGATGCCAATGACATGCCTTTTTGGTCAAATAGATAGATAGATATAGATATAGATATAGATATATCTATATATAGATATATATATATATAGATATACTGTATGTGAAAATTTTATTTATACAGCGCCAATTCATGAAAGGTACTTTACAAAGTTCTTAGCTGAGAGAAAATTTCTTTAAATCTAAAGGGGGGGGAGGGGGGAGAACCCCAATAACGCAAATAATATACCTTTATTTTATTTTATTTTTTTGGTAAAACAAAAAGTGGACTATTTTGTTTAATTCAATATTGCATGGTTGGTTAGTTTATCGTCAAGCAGGTAAAAACAACTACAAATATTTTTGTGTTTTTAAGATTTAAAAAAAAAAAATACAGCCCATCAGTACTTTCAATTTTGGATTTTAGGCCCACATGGCCAAATGTTTGGACACCATTGACATACTCTGTTTTACTGTAACAATATAAACATCCACAACGACCCCAGCGGCATCATAGAGACTGCCTTTAGCCACTCAAACCAATCAGTTATTTAATATTCTTAACACTTGAGCACCACGTTTGAAATACTTCAAACGTCTGAACACATGTTGCCACACAATGAGCCTTGAGTCCAGTTTCTGGCTACAGTTTCACAAAAACAAACTTAAAACATCACTTATTGCTGCACACTACACCAAAACCACATTTCCAAATGATACCTGGCTTTTTTCACCTCTAGTCTGAGCTATGTTGATTTGTTTATCTGTTGACAAATCTGACAAATATTCTCCTTGACAGGGACATATTATCAAAACACAAACAAGTCTTTCATTACTTTAATCTGAATGGTATACCTGAGCGATGTCCCACAGCAGCATACCTAGCACCTCACCACCTACATTCAGTTTCATTCATCTCTAATCCCAAAACCAATTCAAAAGCCATCTCCTTTGTTTAGACTGCATTTGGTTCACCACTCATAACTATACAAAGTCAGAACAGTAGCATTTACATCAACCCACAACATGCTGCTGTCTTCTGCAGGTGTGTAACAGCAATGGGAACTGCCACTGCAATAAAGGCTGGGCTCCTCCGTTCTGTGAGAAGCCGGGACTGGGCGGCAGCGTCGACAGTGGACCTGTGCAGAATTACAGTGAGTATACAGAGAGTTCTTCTGTTGTTGCCTTTGTCCCTCTTAAACCTTTTAAGTGAGTAGCCTCCACTCTGTGAGATTAAATTAAATAATCTGAAATATTTAAGGGTAAATAAATACCGAAGGAATCTGTAAAAAACGATGTACATATCTCTGTCGTATTTCCTTTCCATACTGTAATCCTTTAATAAATGAACCATTGTGTATATTAACTGCATCCTCAAGTGAAGCAAGTAAGTAAGTAAGACATAGCTAGGGCTGTAGCTCATGTATTTTCCAACCAACTTTAAAGAACACTAAAAGAAACTAAATTAAACTAGTTTCCATTTAGTGCACATGCTAAATAAATAATCAACAGTCTGGGACATATCTGTGTCATAGAAGGGTGTGTTTGTGTGTGTGTGTGTGTGTCCACAGGTCAAGTGGGTTTGGTAGTGGGTCTGCTGTTTGCCTTCCTGGTGGTCCTTCCTGCAGTGCTGCTGCTCTTCTACTGCTACAGAGTCAAATCGTCGTACTACCACAAGTGGATTTCACAGAGAGACAAGAACAAGAACAACAAGTACCGTCCCCCTAACATTTCAGCTGTCTGTCTGTCACTCTCTGTGTATTTGCTTTTATTTTACCCACTTTCCTTGGATATTAGGCTTCCCAGGCAAAACAAAGGGTTAAATTGTACTGATATCTGGTTGTCACAGTGGTTGACAGGTGATTCACCATGGACCACACTGTTCTCACAGGACGTGGTGATCTGTAGTGAGAGTCAAGAGCAGGTTAAAAAGAAACTGGAGAGGAGGAGGTATGCTTTGGGGACCAGGGGACTGAAAGTCAGCAGAAGTTAGACAGAATCCATGTGGGTAAATGAGAGGGACATAGGTGGAAAAGTGAAGCTGCATGGAGTAGAAGTACTGAAGGTGGGTGAGGAGAACCATCCAAAGAAGGGACAATACTCTCTCCTAGGGTGGTCTACCTGCAATCATTGCTTTTCAGCAACCTGTAATTAAGTTTTTGTGTTTAGCTTTTGCCTAATCTTGTTCCCAGGCCTTATTAGTTTGTCTCATTTGGACCATACACAGAAATGAGAAATATAATGCTTGAAAAAGAACGAAAGTTCTCCTAGGTGCACATCTTTATGTGTGTTCTGTGTGCAACAGATCAATGCATGCACCAGAACTTGTTTATCAGAATCAATGGCAGCATTCAGCACTGCAGCTCATCTCTCACAGAACACAACTAAATCCATTTCTTCATAAAGCCTCGAGCTTTTTATGAGTCCTGCCACATTTATCATCACCCACAGAGTCGTCAAAGCAGTTGTTGAACATGTGCCTCAAAGGATATTCCCGCCTTTGACAGTGATTTATGGAACATGAATCTGAGTGGAGATGCTGCAGCAGCAATGTAAAGGTGCTGCTAATCCAAATAAAAACAGAGAGCGAGAAGCAACACATGATGCTGAGGATGTTGGAGCTCACGGACATTTTACACTAACGGCTGCTAATGGGGAACAGATCATGGGAAAGTGAGAGAGCTACACCAGTGGGTTTATGTGTTGGTTTGACAAATCTTTCAGAGCAGCAGCTGTGACAAAACCCCTCAGAGGTTACAGTTTTGCTCCGTTACATATTCTATGGGTTCATTTGCAGGTCAGCTAGTGGCTCTTGTGGTTTGTAGGATTATCTATGCAGATTTGAAGAGTATCACCATCCTACGCATGCATATTTTGATCACAAAACAAACCAGACTGCAGCTGATGCAAGTGTTAAAATCCACCCCCCCCCCAAGTGAGGATCAGACCTTACAGACACTGTAACCTGAATCTTGCCAGACAGATTTTGATCCGCAGAGCTCCACACACCCATCTGGAATTGCTCCACTGGAGATGTATTTCAGAAGGAGGGTCCTTATCAAAACTCCTTGCGTATGATTGGATAAACCACTTGTCCGTCATCTTTACTGTTTGCTACTTACACCACTCACATCGAAACCAACCCGTGACGCTGACGAGAGCTACCCAGGGAAAACCAAAACAAAACAGCTGCCATCTTGGATATAACGATGTTGGTGTTCTTTTAAAGAATTAACTGTATTTTTGGCTGGACCGGATTATAATGTGCATTAAATATTCTTCCCATATCACTCCGCCCCTTCGCGGACACACATACTACCTGAGTGGGAGAGCTTTCCGTTTCTTTATGGTGGATAGTTTTTAAGTCCATTATCGCGGACATTTGATCACAGCAAAATAATTTTTATGTAGGTTAAAGCCAGGCTATTAGCGCTGAGCAGTTCTCTTCTTTCTCTGCCATGAAAGGCGAGCCAGCTCCACGCACACACACAGAAAGACGGAGAGTGACTCAAAATGCTGAAAACATCCAGCCAAGATTTTAACTTTTGATATCTGTTATGGGCAAATATCCCCCACTAACTTAGTAAACCCTTTAGGGTGACATTTCAGCTGTAACTCAGACTGTGGCCAAGTAACAACGCAGCAGCAGCGGCCGTAGCACTGCAGTCTTCCTGGCCAGGTTCGTCTGTTCGCCGGTGTCTGCAGCTCCCAACAAGTCAGAGCAGAATTAAAATCGGCTCATAATCCTGATGAACTGACTGCACAGATGAAGTTTGGAGGTGTACTTTCTCACCTAGCAACTTTTTGTGATAAATTAAGGTTATAAAACTGATAGGTTTGTAAACTCCTCATCTCCTTACTCCACCCTTGAGGTGGACAGTTTTTCTTAATGCACGCAACCCCGCCCCTTCAACAAGCCCTGAGAAAGCAGAGAAGTACTTGGTCAGACGATGGGGGGGCAGAGCCCTGGGAATTACAAACTTCTAATATGTCTTGAGTCTTTTCATCATCCCTTCAGCGATGAGATGACTGAAAATAAAAAAAGTGGAAATAAGAGCTTGTGATTACTCACCAAACCAAGATTATTAAACAGGTATTAATGAATTTAAAAGAATGATCAGATGGATACCTCTTTCCTTTAATAAATCCAGACAACATCTTAAAAAGCCAGTCTTTTGTTACTCGGGTGAGTTTTTTTTCTATTATTAAAATGTGTATGATGCTCTGAAACATTTAACTACTTTGAACAGAACATTCTCTGATAAGTTGGGCAAAACAAGATTGATGGTCCTAGTTTACAGAGGTCAATTCAGCACCCTGATCATCCATTCATCCATCCATTCATCCATCCATCCATCCATCCATCCATTTTCTAACACGTCTTTCCTTTGTGGGTTGGGTGTACTGGACAGGTCGCCAGTTTATCACAGCACCCTGATCATATATTGGCCTAATTGTCACTGGGCTGAAACATTTGGTTTGTCCTTTTCCCACCCGTTTACTTTAGATTCATCCTCAATAACAAACCATGTGGGGATCCCTCTTGTTTTATATCTTGTCCTTAAAAGAAAACAACATATCAAACTGAGCAAAAGGACAGATTTTATTGACTTATTTTTGTCTGTCCTTATTTCCTTGTTTTAGGAAGGAGGCTTCAGTGGAGAAAGAGAAAAATGGTCACCTGAATCATGCCTTTCACCTCAAGGTGGTCGGTCCAATCAACAAAGCCGGCAGCCACAAGGCGGTGAGTAGAGTTTCTGTGGCAAAAAACGGAGAAAATGGAGTGAAAGGAGGGGATGGGTTCTGGTTACTGCGGCTTGATGAATATAAACTCCATGAAGCTGACCTTCACATTAAGAAGCTTCGATATACAGAAGTTTGTTTTATTATTTGACCACTTGGAGCATGCCTCCTCCCACACCCTCAACACTTCTACTGATTATTTCATCAGGCCTTTATTCCTGTGTCTACTTGATTATTTTATTGGAAGGGTCACTGACAAGGAGTGAGGTATGAAATATAAAATAGGATGGAAAATTATAGCTCGAAGACAAGAAAAAGCAGAACAAAAGAACTAAATAACAATATAATACCACACCTATTTTATGACATTTAGTTATTTTAAATCCTTACTTTTAAAGTAGTTGATCAGTACCAGGATGCAGTGGGTACAAAGTTTACAAGAATCATCAAGAATTGAAACAAAATTTTCAAATGAAGTAAGTGACACAGTTTGCTAGAGAGCCATTGAAAGCAACTCCTGACAGGTGTCCAATAGTGAGTATTATAGAAATGTTCACATCTATAAGAAAAACACAGTTCAATTCAAACTGATTCAGAGTAAGAATTTTCTTGCAAAGTAAACCATAATCAACAATATTTATTCATCTGATTCTAGACCAGCTCTAGTGTGACTTTGGCTTTGTGGCAAATTGTTACTATTTATTTTATTTTTTTGCTATGTCCTTATGATAGAAAGCTGACTGTTTTGGTGTATGTTTTATTTTCCTTTCATCATTATTTAGTTAGTTCAACATTAGCCTGAAGCGGATGTAAAAAGATGTACTTTATACAGGAAATATGTTTTTAATGTAAATTTGTAGCAAAACGCAAAGCATTAGATATCTATAATAAATTCACAGATTATAATTACAATAAGAAACAAACTATTTGACAATAGATTCTCATTACGTACTAGAAAAAAAAATCTGCAGCGCAGCAGATAGTAAGGAGGAGGGACCAGGAAGGCATACTTGTTCACATTTTCAGGCTAAGTCCACAGAGTTTTCTGAACTCCCTACTGCAGCTGTAGGCGGCCTGTGTGTGTCACGATTAGTCATTAATTACTGATATTAGGACCAGAGATGAAGTCATTGTGTGTGAGAGAGAGAGTAGTTAGTGTTACTCAGCTCCGCAGTCAAACTGGATTTACCAACTACAAAAACATGACTGTTGGAGTTAACATTTTTCACTCTTTTAGCATCTTATATTAGTGCTTAGTGTGATACTACCATCAGTCTCTATGTTTTCTGGAAACAAACCTTAATGTTAACCATAAGATTGATGAAAGATTGACTATGTTTCCGAATCAGGCATATCTCATGGCATGGCTTCCTCAAAAGGATACAACAAAATCTTTACTGTTTTGTGTTCAGTTTTATCTGTTTAAATCTCACTACCTGGTCAAGGTAGCAGCCTGAAGGTACAGGCAAAAATGCACTTTCCTTCCTTTAAGCTTTTTATGCTTTTGGTGCTTCTTGATTTTACTTTTAAACATCTCACTGAAAAGGAAAACGGCTGAGTGTTCTTGCTTTAGTCAAGAACATTCTTGAACTACGCCCAAGTATGTGGGGGCATTTACATGAATGCACTTCTAGTTTCGACATTACAGTCAGGCAGTCTTGTAGACAGCTCAGGGGTCCAATCAGGTAATGACAAAGTGTACCATAATGCTCCGAATATCCATTGTGCTGAACAGCTTCGTTGCTTACCAAAGTCATACTTACACATTTTAACTGATTTTTGAGCGACTTGAACCACATAAAATCAGTCAGTAAGCACAACGTTAATCATATAATAGCACCGGGATATAAGGCACAAAAACTATTTTTGAGAAAATGTAAGGCTTTGTGTGTGCCTTGTAGTCCGAAAAGTACAGTGCTGTATCCTCTCAAATGTGAACTTTGTGACTGATTACAATTATAGATTCCTGCAGATGTGTGAAATGGGGATTATTAAATACCAAGCCTGTTTTTAAAGCTGGTTTTTTTGAAGTTCAGTTTTGTTTTTGTTTTTTTTATTTCATCCCAGCTTCCTCACACCAGCAAAGAGGTTCTGCCACTCAGACCAGGACTGGTGCCAAACGGTACCCAGCCAGTCAACATCGTGCGACCTCTGAGACCTACCCAGTCTCCCCGGGGTGGTCCTCGGGACCTCAAGGTGGTAAGGCCACCGCTCCCAGCTGGCAAGCCTCCAACAGTCCCACCCAAGTCGCCCCCAACTCCACAGAGACTCAGCCCTCCTAAGAAACCACTACCCCTTAACCCAACACGTTCCCCACTGGTAAGACCCATTGTTTTTACCCTTGACTGAGCTGGAAATATATTCTTTTTTTTATCTTTAGCAGAATTTTGCTCAGCATTAATGTGGAGAAGCCTGAGAATGGACCACAAGAATATAGATCAATATCTAGTTAGAGATAGAATGAATACGGAGGCAAGCCTTACCATTAACAACTGTCTCATATCAAGAACACCAAATTAAATAAAATTGATGTATGTTACTACTAGAAATGTTCTATTCTAATTAAAAAGAAAAATTTTGTGTCATAAAGAAAGAGTTATTGAATCGTGTCTGTGGTGAGCAGCGAGAACCAAAGCCACCCTGCTCCTTCTGGGTCCGAGGTGCAACAATCAGTCTGAGCTTACTTCACCCCTAGAGCAGCTTTGCCGGAGAGGCTGGAAAGTGCTGATCCCTCGGTAGTTGGAAGGCCCTCTCTGCTCCCCTTTCTTAAATATTTTAGACCTCCACCAGGGTGTGCCACTCCACATTTGTTGTTTCAGTTCTCCATGCAGCATTAATGAGGCACATCGGCCATGAGAGTCAGACAGCATCCAGAGCCCTCAGCATCTCAGGCTGAATCTCATCCACCCCTGGCGCCCGGCCACTGGGGAGTTTTATACTACCTCAGTGACGTCTGATTTGGTAATGGACTCGTCTCCCGCCAAGTCTTCAGACTCTGCCCCTGCAGTATTTGAAATACTACTTAAAATCAAGTAAATAAAAAAAACAAAAAATACCTTTATTGTCACACAATGGGGAAATTCGGGCATGACAATGGCAAAGACACAGAGTGACACACAATTTTTAGTAATGAGAAAAAGGAGCTTAATTGGTGTAGACAGTTGATTCATGGATTATGGATAAGGAGTTTTTCTATCTCTAACCAGATGTTTAATTGTTTGGTTTCTTTGGAAACTTTGTATATATAAGGGCTGAAGCTTTAAATAACAGCTTTCATTCTTCTGTTATAGCTTACCCTCAGCTGGGGCTGATGTGTTCAGTCATTAAGAGAAGCATCTCACTGACCTTGCTCATAAAACATACTCTAAGCAAGGGAAACGTGGGCATCTTTGAATGCTGGTCACTCCTTCAGATGAAGTACAGAGATGATGTGTTCCCTGCATCACTATTTTAGTTCTTGAAAAACCAGCTTAAGCTGCTCTGGTCACATCTGAATCTTCAGTTATCCAACCCTGTCTGTTTGCTGTCCTGTAGCTGGTATCGGACCGGCAGTCCAGAACATCCCCCTTCCCTCCACAGAGGCCTCTGCCCCTTAGTCCAGCCAGAGCAGCCTCCACCTCAGTGAGTCCGACCCACTCCACCGGCTCCAAAACCACAGGATTGCTTGTCATGATGCCTCCAGCACCTGGACCGCAACCTGTGGGGAAAGTGTCAGCCATTCCCCCTCTCAGAGTACTCAGGTAGGAGAACGTACAGATTTAACATAAACAAAGACTTTACTCCTGTATTCTGTACTCCTAAACTAACATGTCTTGCAAAACTCTTCCCACCCCTTCAGCATTTTCACATTGTGTCTTCATTACAGCCAAAAACCTCAGTTTGTTCTTTAGGAATTCGATGGATCAACTCAAAGTAGTGTTTCATTCTGAAGTGAAAGACAAACGGTACAAGTGTGCTGAGCCCTACGTGTTCTTCCCCATTTTTATGGATTCTCCTGAAGAGAAACCAGCTTAACCACTTATCTAGGTAGAATAAATTAGACACAAGTGGCCTCTGCTAATAGGCCTCCTGAGAATAACTGCAGCTGTTCTGTTTCTGGCCTCGGAAATTCCTTAGAGAACATGAGAGAACATCTAGCATCATCAAAACCAAGGAACCCAGCAGACAGGTCACAGAGAAGGTTCTAGTTCAGTTTAAAGCAGGGTTAGGTTCTACAGCCACCACTCAAGCTTTGAACATCTACCAGAGCTCTGTTTAATTCATCATCTGAACATGGAGAGAGGATGGATGACCTGCAGACGTACCAGGACATGGACGTCCACCTGTACTGACAGGACAAGTGCTGTTTGTTGTGCACCTGACAAATCTGGTTTTCATGAAAGAGTGGCCCAAAGACGGGCATTGCTGAAAGGATTTCTGTTGGCTGTTTGCCAGAAACCATGCAGGGTAACAGCAGACACGTGAAAGAAGGTGTTCTGCTCAGATGAGTCCACAATGTAACATTTTGATTTCCATGCAAAACATTACGTGGCCAAAAACAAACATTATTCATCATCCTGAGGAAACGTTCACTGTGAAACATAGTGGTGGTAACATCAAGCTGAGGGGATGCTTTTCTATAGTGAGAACAAAGAAAACAGATCAGAGTTGATGTGAAGATGGATGGAGCTAAATCCAGGACAATCCTGGAAGAAAACCTGTTAGAGGTGTAGATGTGTAAACAAGGATTCCCCCAAATGCTTTAAGCGGAAATTGCTGCTTGCCAAAAACTTGCCTGATCTGCACTAAGAATGGAAATCAAACAACCATCAACAGAAGCTGCCCAGAAGCTTCCTGGACTGATATCAGACAAACCTGTTCTGCACAGTTCAATCATCAGTCTGACATGACTTCCTGCCCATGACACGGATTATTTAATCGTTTGTCCTCCAGCGGCAGTCTTTGTGCCAGCAGCTTTTTCATTAGAGAAAAGACTGTTTCAGGTGTCAGGGCTTAACACATCAGGCACTTTGATGGAGAGGTGGGATCTAAAGGTCTACTGGCAGGAAAGAAAGTTCCCCTAAGGAAACAGTGGTTTAAGTGGTTTCAAAATAACACACTTTAAAAAATATGCAGTGCTGACAGACTCAACTTCTGGATCTTAAAATACAAAAACAAAAAAATATCTGTCATCATTTGGGTACTTATCAAATAAATATCATTTTGATCATTTTACCTGACCGAAAATGGTGGACATTTAGGTGAGTTTAAATTCAGACAGTGGGGAAAAGGGTGTTTTGTACAGAGTTTGTAAGCTTTTAACTGCAGCTGGTCCACAGGGAAAATACACTAATGTTGGAGTGAGAGTGTGATCTGCGTTCTCTGGGTTTATTTAGGTTTCCTTTAAATATGGTAGAATTTCATCTCGACCAACCACGAGACTTCTGGAACAATGTATTTTGGGTCCTGCATCTGACATTCAATCTAGCTACATGTTTCAACTTTATGAAGAGGAGAGGTTATGTTGTTATTTCCTGGAGCCTTAGAAGTGACAGAGCATTCAGGTTGTGTGTAGCATTATAGTCCGTGGGCCAGAATCTGTAGGACGTCTCCTTAAGACGTTTCGTATGAATTGTCAGGGGGCAACTTTCTTCCACCGGGATAAGTTGCTACACATAGCAGTGATCTCAAAACACCAATGTTCCCACGTTTTCACTTGCACATTAAGAAGTTAAAGCCGATAAAAAAAATCTAAACTGTAGCGCTCCGGTCCAAGAGGTCATATGATAAAATTTTTGCTGCTCAGCCAATCAGATCGCTGTATTGTCAGCTGAGCGCGTTCAACCAGTTCATCATGGCTGCGCCCGTAAAGGGTTGTAAACATCTGTTTCCAGACGAAGAAAGCCCAATAATAGCATTTTCTTGTGCCACTTGGCAAAGATCTTTATGGCGAGGAAAAATAAATACCCCAGACCATCCACCCATTTTCTAACACGATTGTCCCTGCTGGGATCGCGGGGTACAACCTGGACAGGTCGCCAGTCCATTGCAGGGCAGAAATAGCCCAGACTTTTGCCCAATTTACTGTGATATCACCAGGACCTGCTGCGCTAGGATAGCACAGGCGACAGGTGTCGTTGTGCCAAACGACTTATACCCGCCAGAATCTGTATTCCCTGCGCCGAGAGCGTATTCAGCTGGAAGAATAAATCCAGTCAACTGCGCCTCATCTCCAACCTATTAGGCGTGGAAATGAAGATGTTTTACTTTTATTAACGAAATATAACAATGATGTCGTTACTTTATCGTTCAGTTAGTGTGAAAAACTGAAAATGTAACACTTGTTAGTGCTATCATCAGGGATTGCTATGTCGGTTAAAACTCGATTGATCACTCTATATAACATGTTATGAGAAAGTAAACAGCTCTGTGGTCATTTCCAGATGTGTCACGAAAATATTAGCTTTATGTTATTAGATTGTCGCATGTCTGTCTGCTGAAACCAAAAATCCACCTTCCTGAGTCCATCACAGCTGTCTACTGGTTCTCTTTTTTCTTTTTCTTTTTTTGACCCGCATGAATAGATCATATAAAGCGGATTTCACGTGTGATCAAATGTACACTGAATAAAGGTACAGCCAAAATTATCAGATTTAATAAGATTTTAATTCAACCAAGAACCATATAGAGATATTAACCATATTAAGAAAACGAGATATGTCGCTTTTAAAAATAGAACAATGTATTAGGAGTTTAAAAAATCCATTTCATTTTATTAGAACGTGATGTTTAAAAATATTTAGACTTCACAAAGCTAGAGGTTAAAAGTTTTATTGATTTCAAACACTCTCCAGACATAGGGGAGACAAATTCTGGTGGGGATAAGTCGTTTGGCACAACGACACCTGTCGCCTGTGCTATCCTAGCGCAGCAGGTCTTGGTGATATCACAGGAAATTGGGCAAAAGTCTAGAATATTTCTCCCCTGCAATGGACTGCCGACCTGTCCACGTTGTACCCCGCCTCTCGCCCATTGACAGCTGGAGATAGACACTGGCACCCAGCAGGGATAAGCGTGTTAGAAAATGGATGATGGATGGACTGGGCTATTTCTTTTTCCTTGCCATAAAGATCTTTGCCAACTGGCACCAGAAAATGCTATTATTGGGCTTTCTTCGTCTGGAAACAAATGTTTACAACTCTTTACGGGCGCAGCTATGATGAACGGTTGAACTCTCTGAGCTGACATTACAGCGATCTGATTGGCTGAGCAGCAAAAATTGAATCACGTGACCTCTTGGACCGGAGCGCCACAGTTTAGATTTTTTATCGCCTTTAAGTTATTAATGTGCAAGTGAAAACATGGGAACATTGGTGTTTTGAGATCACTGCTATGTGTAGCAACTTATCCCGGTGGAAGAAAGTTGCCCCCTGACAGTTCATACGAAAAGTCACCCTACAGAATCTGGCCCACTGACTAACTGTAAGAAGGAAGCAGCTGTATCTGTGAGAAGTATTTTCCTGTCTTCTCATCCTGAGCTGTTTCTGTTCTAGACATGAGGGCACTGACTCAGTTCTTTGTCTAAAATTCTGCTTCTTTTACATGTAAACGACAGTCTCCACTCCAAGCCTGATAAGTATACCCAACAATGTGATATAATTTAATCGGCAGGGTATCAATAATTTTTCGACTTAACTTCACAACTCTCTTAAAGGATTGTGATACAAACAATGCAGTGGCCATTTTGTTATTCAGTCCTGTTTTTAAAGAGCCTTTTGTCAATTAGAGAGAGAGAGAGTGTGTGTGTGTGTGTGTGTGTGTGTGTGTGTGTGTGTGTGTGTGTGTGTGTGTGTGTGTGTGTGTGTGTGTGTGTGTGTGTGTGTGTGTGTGTGTGTGTGTAAATTAGCATCACTGTGGCTCACACTGAGTAATGATGATTTAGTGCTTCATAAAACAGAGCCTAGAAAAAAATTGGGTTTGGATTCAGTGTGTTCGCTTGTTAAGATAAAAAAAGATTATAACTCTGGAAAATATTTCCAGAGTTACAATTATTCAGGAGGCCTTATGCTGAAATCTCTTGTTTTCCCACCTGCTTCTAGACCAATCCCAGGTGCCAGACCGAAGACAGCCTCGCATCCTCCACCACGAAAATGACCTTCTCCTTGTCCCTCCCCCTGTGAGGAGGCAGCAGCTGACAGCCTATTTGCACTAAAGAGACTTTAGCTGGTGAACCCAGAGCTGACGTACGCCGCAGAGGAGGACAAACAGAGCTGGTACCAGAGACCCGAAGGAACAAACAGGACTCGCACCACTTCAGACTTCTAATGAAACCTTGACCCCGCTCCTCTTACTTTATTTTTACCCTCTCCTCCATTCCTGGAGTGCTAACATTACCATGACGACGCTGCATTGTGTGGAGGCCTTGCAGACTGAAACATGTTGACGATTATTTACCAAATCAGTTTTTAGTATTCTGTTTTTTTTTATCTCTTAATGCTGTCCAATGAAAAACTGCATTTTGTAATGAGTGTCGCTTTGTTTACAGTTTGTTTTATGTCATGTTGAATGATTTGTGTTTCGTGCCAAAGAACTTTTTATGTACCTGCGGTGTGTCTGAATTGCTGTAAAATCTTGTTGCGTTAGGTTCTCCACAAGTCCGCCCCCCCATATTATTTTGGTTTTCAACATTGTTTGTGTTTGACTGTATGAAGAATGTTTAAAGTTAGATGTGTAGGTACAGCCGTCTATCAGGGGAAGGACAGCCATTCACACAGTAGCCTCATATCCACACTGTTTACATGGCGGAGGGCTTGATGGAGAGCTGGCAGGACACATCCAGGTCTTTGTTTAGTTTAGTTTTTTTTATCTTCTTTGCTCTGTGTTTTTCATTTCAGCTGGTGAACATAAATATTTTTACAAAACCATCAAGTTTTGTTTTTTTATTTATCTCTTCTTCTTTAAGGTAACTCCCTCAATGAATCAATATAGCATATGATCTTCCTCCATGTCACCCTGTTTCTAACAATCTCATGCCTCCATATTTTCTCCTTCACTACATCCATGAAACATCACTGTAATCTGCCTTGTCCCTGGCAGCTCCATGTCCTAAAATAATATATCCACTATCTATTCTGTTTTTTATTTATATAGCGCTAATTCACGACATATCATCTAAAGCCACTTTGCAAAGTCAAATTCAATCAAATCATACAGATTGGTCAAAAAGCTTCCTATCTAAGGAAACCCAGCAGATTGCATCAAGTCTTGACAAACAGCATTCACTCCTCCTGAAAGAGCGTAAAGCCACAAGGACAGTTGTCTGCATTATGCATGGCTTATACTCAGCATGCATGAAGTGATAGTGGAGAGTAAAATTCCCCTATAATAGGGAGGAAAACCTCCAGCAGAACCAGGCTCAGTGTGAACGGTCATCTGCCTCGACCGACTGGGGGAAGACAGAGCAGAGACACAAAAAGCACAGATTGATCCATGAATCTTTTCTATGTTATATGGTAATGGCAGATAATCTGCCTCCCTGGATGGTGTCACAGCTAACAGAACACCATCCGTGAAGAGAAAAAAAGAAAATATTAAGTTAAAACGACAAACAATGCAAATTGGAGAACAGCAGGAGAACTCAGCAGAGTGAGTCTGATGTCCTCCAGTAGCCTAAGCCTATAGCAGCATAACTATAGAGGTAGCTCAGGGTAGCATAAGCCACTCTAACTATAAGCGTTGTCAAAAAAAGAAAATTCTAAGCCTAGTCTTGAACGTGTCTGCCTCACGGACCAAAACTGGGAGTTGGTTCCACAGGAGAGGAGCCTGATAGCTAAAGGATCTGCCTCCCATTCTACTTTTAGAGACTCTAGGAACCACCAGCAGACCTGCAGTCTGAGAGTGAAGTGCTCTGTTAGGAACATACGGGGTAATCAGAGCTCTGATATATGATGGAGCTTTATTATTAAGGGCTTTATATGCGAGAAGGAGAATTTTAAATTATATTCTTGATTTAACAGGAAGCCAATGAAGGGAAGCTAAAATTGGAGAAATATGATCTCTTTTGTTAATTTGCATCAGATCTCTTGCTGCAGCATTTTGGATCAGCTGAAGGCTTTGAACTGCAATTTGCAGACTTCCTTATAGTGAAGAATTTATATAGTCCAGCCTGGAAGTAACAAATGCATGGACTAGTTTTTTAGCATCACTTAATGATAACAGAATTTCTGCTTACTGGAGCTGCCGGTTACCTGATACATGGCAGCAGTTTGGGCCATGATAAGGCTGCTGGGAGTGTGTGAGGGGTTGAACCGAGCCTTGATCACCCAGACTCATGCTTTGTGAACAAAACCACAACTGGATGTGATCCTTACACAGCATCGCATGATGGCTATGGTTTCAACTGTATGGTGAAATGAAAAGACCTCGGGGATGTTTCTAGATCAATTTAGGATAGAAAGTCCAACAAATTCAGCTATTTGAGACTTACCATGAAAATGGACCAGCAGAGACTTGAAGGCTGACACAAATGTCACTGCATGACACAAAAACAATCTCCTTGTCATTGAATCCCGCACCCTGATGACTAGCCTTGGAGACTGGCTTATCTCAAATTCTCCTGGATATTATGCAAACAGAATGCTGTACGCCCTCCCGGACCCGCTCATGACACCTGTGAACTCGAACAGTGTCCTTCTTGAACTGCTGATGATATAACATCAAAGACTTTGGTTGGAGAGGGGGCGGCTGGAGAGTCATGGCCCCATACTGACACGCATACATACACATGGTAATACACCCCCATTTGCCTCACAACATTTGCTGTACCGGTTTTTTGTTTCCCCATGGGAAAGGAACCTAAGTTGGATGCAGGTGTATGGGCAGCTCACTACACCTGATTGCTGCCCGCCTCCCCAAAAACCCTCCCACCTGAAATGTGTCTGCTTATAATGTTGTCTGTATGTTTGCTTTTTTTGTGCTTTCTTGCATTTTCCCTCCTCAAATATCCTAATGTATTCCTTTTTCCATTTTGCAAGAAGGTGGTGCCTGGCAAGGCTGCGGCCGCAGTCTCTCATCTACCCATGCCTGTCTTTCTCTTGATGGGCTGTTCTGAAACGAAATTTCCCCCAAATGAAGAAATTCAATTCAGTTTTAGGCTTTGGAAGGGGGTTGAACATAGTCTCTGTGGTCTTCTGCAGTTCCGTTGGAATAAAATGTGGTTTTGGCGCTCTGTAGGATCCGTAAACTCCAGGGATTTCCCCAGTTCTAGCAGCGCAGCCCTTCTGTATGGGAATAATCCTTTGAGTGGTGATAACAAGAACAAAAACACGAGGATGTACATAATGAGCTGAGAGCCTTGGGTGTCTGCAGGGCCCACGCCACCATTTTGAAATATAAAGCTGTACTGTGCTTTAAATTTGGATTCAATTCAATTCAATTCAATTTTATTATATAGCGCCAAATCATGAAACATGTCATCTCAAGGCACTTTACAAAATCAAGTTCAATCATATTATACAGATTGGGTCAGATTATACAGATTGGTCAAAAATGTCCTATATAAGGAAACCAGTTGATTGCATCAAAGTCCCGACAAGCAGCATTCACTCCTGGGGAACCGTAGAGCCACAGGGAGAGTCGTCTGCATTGTACATGGCTTTGCTGCAATCCCTCATACTGAGCAAGCATGAAGCGACAGTGGGAAGAAAAACCTCCGGCAGAACCGGGCTCAGTGTGAACGGTCATCTGCCTCGACCGACTGGAGGTTACAGAAGACAGAGCAGAGAACACAACAAGAGAGACAAACAAGCACAGAAGCACACATTGATCTAGTAATCTGTTCTACATTAGATGGTAGTAGCAGGTGAGCCGTCTTCTCTGGATGATGTCACAGTTAACAGAACGCCAGACCAGGTGTACCTACTATGAAGAAAAAAAGAGAGAGCAAAAAGTTAAAGCTGAAATGACGACAGTCATTTCAATGTAATACAATGCAAAACTGGAGAACAGTAGACTGAAGAACAGTAGAAATCAGTAGAGTGAGAAAATTAGACCCTGATGTCCTCCAGCAGCCTAGGCCTATCACAGCACAACTATAGAGATAGCTCAGGGTATGAGCCACTCTAACTATAAGCTTTGTCAAAAAGGAAAGTTTTAACATTAGTCTTAAAAATAGATAGGGTGTCAGCCTCACGGACAGTACAGCTGGACAAATTGCATAGGAGGAGTAAAAATTAGATACATATCAGTTATTTTACTTGAAGATCAGTGTAAAATATACAAGACACTGAATAAAAATAAAGACTGTGTAACAAGGAGTTTATTGTATAAGTTCAATTGCAGATAAACTGATTAATTATGACATGGAAATAGATTATAGGTTTCAATATCCATAATATAGAAATTATTTGGGTATTGGACTGTATACACATGGTGGATGTACTGCAGGAGTAAATAGAGTAAAATCTAATGTTGATAAAGATAAAGATTTTTATTCATTGTTATTTGCTATTACCTTCTCTTTATATAGTTGTGCTTTTCGCCATGGGGGATAAAATCAGACTTTAACTTTAAAGCCACTGAAATGTGAAACTTTTGAAGCCACCAAGGGACTGTTGTCAAAAGGGGGGGGGGGGGTCTCCATATAAAAACCCTGGCTACGAACAATCACACTTTTTGCCTGCTGTTTTAAGCCTCCCCAGAATTTTAAGCCGCTTATATACTCTCCAGATAAGCATAGGAGAGCCTCTGATCTTCCTCTGCAGAGGGTCCGACTGGAGTTTGAAGACCCGCCACATATGTAGGTGAATCGAAGCTAAGTGCATCCCTGCCCTTTTCCTTCAGCTGACTGCCATGGAAACAGGCTGTTTATAACCTTTTTCAGCCGTTGCAGGAAAGCTGAGTCAAGACGGCGCATAGTAGTCTCCTGCGGTTATGCCGAGAGTTAAGAGAAAAGCTGATCTGAAGTCGCCCTTCAAACTGTGCAGGCCCTCCAGAGAACGGACACAGACATGCCAGGAAGACCGTCCAGAGGTCCCCAACAGCGAGTGGGATTCACAGATCAGCCGGCCAGAACTGCTTTCCCCCCTGCTACCCTGTCACCATAACCAGAACACAAGCTTTACCCTGAAGCAACTTCTTCCAACCGGACAGCCCAAAGTCAACCGAACTGACACGGAGACACAGAGACACAGGTTTGGCAGCAAGGTTAAACATTGGTTTTTGGGTTTCATTGTGTTAAGGTTTGATCAATGTAAAAAAACAAACTAAGCTATCCATTAGCGATATTTGAAACAATGCTATGCTGACATATTTTGAGTGTGTTTTTTATGGTCAGAACAAACTTTAATTCCAACGCTGGGACTTAAATGTTGTTTTCTGGTCCGCTCATTATGAGAAAATATAGCTTAAATGTCTTTTCAAGGGAGCGCCGAACGCTCCCGCTAGCATTAGCAGCATATTAGGTTCCCGGATAACTTACAGCTGGCATCTATGAAATGGTAAATGGACTGAACTTATATAGCGCTTTTCCAGTCACACAGACCACCCAAAGCCCGGTACACTAGAGCCACATTCACCTAATCGCTCTCACTAACGCGCACACATTCAAACACCGATACGCAGCTTGGTTGGCAACATAAACATAACTACGGGGTTGAAACCTACTGCTGGTCTTAGTCTTGCTCCGCCAGCATCATATAGTGCTATGAGCGTTAGTACAGCATTAATAGGGAGCATTATTGTCGATTTAATGGTGTTTGAGTAACTTTAGGATTAACCCATCAAGCTAATGGCTTGCTACAGCGCCCTTTAGCTTCCAAAGTTACCAATTTGAGTCTTAAATATTTCCTGGAGTAATAATTGTATTAATAAATATCAAGTGTCCTAAAGGTTAATAATTTTTATTTAGCAAATCATTCTTTAAAATTTTATTTTCTCAAAAATATTTTGCCTAAGATTTGCATCGATAGGTTCAACACATATCAAATGTTCTTCTAAATTAGTTTAGCAAATTTAACCTCATTCCACGTTATGTAAGATGAACTTTAGTTCTCTAACTGTGATCAGCAGTGAACCAGGATTCACTGAATCATTGTGATGATGGTTTCAACTTTTTCTTTCTTCTTTTGTTTCGTTTGTGTGTACATAGTTCCTCAGCTTCTTTTTATCTTAATTTTGCTTAGCAGTTTTAATTGAGTTTCATTAGCCTTGTTGATTGAAATATAGTGTTAATTCAGATAAATATAATTCTATAGTGGTGTTCTCTAAGTCCTAAGTCCTAATATCAGCTGTTTGGGTTGATATTCACTGGACAATACCTAACAGACTGAGAGTTATTTATTAAACATTAAATAACTCATAACATGCGTAATGGCACACGATATCATGACTGACTAACTTTCCACAATCTTCTCATTTATTTTCTTGATTCTTCTTCTGCTGAAAGCACTTGATCCATCTTCTTAATGTACCAATTTACTTCAATTCTAAATGACATCTTGTTAGAATTTGGTACAAACTTTACCCAGAATGGGGCCTAAAAGATAAATTTTCATTTAACCTAATTGTTTTATTATGTCACGTTGATTGTTTCAAGGCTGCACAGTGGCAGAGTGGGTAGTGCTGTTAACCAGGGCCTTTCTGCATGGAGTTTGCATGTTCTCCCTGTGCATGTGTGGGTTCTCTCCGGGTACTCTGGCTTCCTCCCACAGTCCAAAAACATGACTGTTAGGTTATTTGGTCTCTCTAAATTCTCCTCAGGTGTGAGTGTGTGCATGAATGGTTGTTTGTCCTGTTTGTCTCTGTGTTGCCCTGCGACAGACTGACGACCTGTCTAGAGTGTACCTCACCTCGCGACCCTACAAGGGATAGATGTGTTAGAAAATGGATGGATAGATGGATGATTGTTTGAAATAAAAAACACTGACAAGTTTAGTTCAATAACTGTATCATAGACGAAAGAAATGCCAAACAGTTTGGAGACATTTCATATAAAATGTTTGATGTACAGTAGGTTCCTTCCAGATGCAGATTCAGATCAGATCACTCAGCGAGGGTAAAATGTGGGTTAAACTGTCCTTGTCCAAACTTCATGGTGGGTATAATGCTCCCACCAATTCCACCAGATATTGAGGCCAGCCTTGGATTTTAAAAACTCATTAGCATGACTTAGAGGACTGCTGGTGAGGTGGCTGGGGCATGAGGAGATATTTCCAAGTTTAAACAATATTTTTATTGCTGTAAATGTTTTTTTAAACACTTATACTCATTTCAATTGGATTCAGTCTATTATATAGCCTGTACTTACAACTTAAGTCGTCTCAATCCACTTAATAAAATAAAAAGATACAAGTTATATCAAGTAATATAAGTCCTATAGCAGAGTTTTATTCCATCAATGTGTAATAAAATACTGTCAGAGTGGTTAGATTATACAAGGACAGACAGTAAATACTGAGTTGTATGTAAGGACAGCAGGAGATTGCATCAAAGCTTTACTTTTTTTGTTTTTATACCATTGTCATGTTCAGCAGAATGGTGCTCTGGCTGCTGTATTTATGCCAAACATATTTGCTTTATTAATCCTCACTTGATAGCCGTCCCTTGATGATTTATTTTATTGCTTTTAAAGCACTATGTATAAACCGATGCCAAACTTGACAGAGGAAGAGGATGAATAGCAAGGACAGAATAAGAGGAAGAGAGAAAGGACAGAGACACAAGGATATGCAACAAAACTGTTGATACATTTTGGAGAGAACTACAGGGCAACACAGTCCTATATGATTTGAATCCTGGCTTTAAAACACACAAAAAAAAGAATTGAAGGAAAACACCCCATTCAGTCCCCTGTCCAGCAGAGAAGGCACACGAGTGGCGAACACCTGAGTGCCACACCTCACTTCGATCCAAAAATCCCCCCACTGCTGGCAGGCAGCAGAACTCCATCACATGCACTGCAGTGTTTTTCTTTTGTATTTGTTATTTTTTGGAGTTTGCATCATAATTGCAGCATTTTTTCTTTTGCAGGGTTGTCTGTTTCATTTGTTTTTTTTGTGTTTGTGTGTTTTGCTTCATTCATATCTCCTCAGCTCGTATCTCCTGGCTGTTTGTGGCGCATTGAGCTGTTTGCTATGCGTTTACAACTATTGGCCAATGTAAATATCAGTCAAAAATCTGCTTCTGTATATGATAGCATGAAATAATTAGCCACCTTTACAAAGAAAAATAAAAGCACATTATAATTAATCACCAGTGACCATGAATGTTTTTAGGATCCTTTTTACTGCAGATTATTCTATAAAAAATTTGATGTGGTCATGATGATCTACATAA